>NC_086114.1:13080000-13380000 GCF_963921235.1 Mobula hypostoma
AGATCTGCAGACGCTGGAAATCAAAGCAATACACACAAATTGCTCGAGGAACTCAGCAGACCAGGCAACATCTATGGAAAAGAGTTAACAGTCAACATTTTGGGCTGAGACCTTTCACCAGGATCCACTGCCACCCTTACACAATGTCATCTTTAAAAGGCTTTCAGTTGTTCTTCATTAAGAGTCACAGGGCCATCTGACCACTTATTGTCCTTCAGAATATTGTTGAACAGTTGAGCAATAGTTAATTGATCTGCCACTAGCTTGTCAATACATTAATTAGCATTTGTTACATCTTTTTGTTTCATCATTGTTATTCTCACGTGAGTCGCTAGGGACTCCTGTAGAGTTCATGTCATGTCCATCCTGTGATTCCTCAGAGTTCAGATGGAGTCACTATACCCGGAGTCGTGTAATTCTCCTGTGATTGGATGGTGGCACTTGTCACGTACCCCGTGACAGATTAAAGAACCAGCAGAAATGGAAAACACTTTGGAGTCCAGTATTGTGATTAACTAATAATATTTATTAGTAACTACGCAATACAGTAATATAAATGCAGATAAATCAAACAGGTTAGCAAATGATTATATATAAGTAAGTGTGGAATATATAGGAAAACCAAGCTTCTTCAAGTCTAGGGGTAAATAGATAGTCTTACGATAATGAATAAAGTTCAGTTCAGTTCATGGTATTGAGTTGAGTAGTGGTGGAGTGAGAGATTTGAGTCTTCGAGTGAGCTGACGCCGTTGAACTTCTCGTTGTCCTCCGAAATCCTTTAAAAGTCACTGACTGTGACTTCAACAAAGGGGACCATTCTTCAGTGGTGGAATCATCAACCCAGGCAAAGGTTGGACACATGGACAACTCCCCACCAGTCAATCCCTTTTCTCACTGCAAGAGCCACTGATTGATCCACCTGATCGATCCTCCAGAAACCCACTTCTACTGTGGGCACAACAAAGCTCATTCAGTGTCCAAAAAACATGTGTGTCAGGTCTATCATCTGACCTCCTATTTACCTCACCATGCTGAGTACCAACTGTCATTCAAATAACTCCTCCCTCCTTTCTCTGTGTAAGAATGCACTAGCAGGCCATGTCCTTGGGAAGTATAAACATGCTCCAGAGAAACCATAACATCGATTGTCCATCAAATAACGCTGCCCTCGGTCACCAGAGCAACTTATGAGCTGCTCGGTGCCCTCTGTCTCCGAACTCAGCAGAAATCCAAAAGTTAGTCTCAGTTCCTCCTTGTGCCTTAAAGTGACAGTCCACAGGAAATATGAACCTTAGGGGTTCATAGCACCATCTCAAAGCAGTCTTCATCTCTCTCTCGCTTTCTTTCTCTCTGTCTTTTGAAAATAAGATGTCGGTGTTAAATAACTCTCTCTCTCTCTTTTCAAAAGCGCAGTTCATAGTGGTAATTCAGGACCCCGTTGCACACTGTATAGGGAGACTGTTTGATGTGAGCCGTAAATCCTTGGGTGGAGCTTCAGAAACAGCTGCTTCCCCAAGTGGTGCACCAGTCACCAACAGTGTCACTAGCAGCACCGTTCATTTGAAGTCAAGGCTGCACTTTAACACATTTATTTATTTATTTGTTTGTTTGTTTATTTTACTTACTTATTTACTGAGATACAGTGCAGAATATGCCTTTCTGGCCCTTCGAGCTGTGATATCCAACAATCTCCCAATTTAATCCTGGCCTAGTCACAGGACAATTTACAATGACCGATTAACCTACCAACATGTCTTTGGACTGTGGGAGGAAACTGGAGCACCCAGAGGAAACCCATACAGTCATGGGGAGAATGTACAAACTCCTTACATGCAACTGTGGGAATTGAACCCAGGTTGGCTGTACTGTAAAGCATTGTGCTAACCACTAAGCTATTGTGCCCGCCCAACATTGTTTTAGTTCACTTTGAAACTTCATACAATGCACATCGATGGAACTATTGTGTACTTTTGCTCATTTGGTTAACACAAGGATTTGCTCTTTTGACTTTCCACTGTCTCTATCATGCTGTTTTTGTAGTCTATCGCATGTTTGGCGTTTCTTTCAATTAGTAAAAGACTTTACTTGCCTCATTAACTTTCAATCGCTCACTCATTTTACGAATGTCAACCATCTATTCATTTCCATTGATGCTGCCTGACCTGTAGAGTTTCTCCCGCATTTTGTGTGTGTTTCACATTTTACTAAACTTGTTTTTAGTTATTCCATTCATCCTTTCTACTAAGCTTGCCAACTGAGGATGGTAGCTATAATGGAAATGTTGGTCAATCTGCAAGGCCTTACATATTTCTTCTTTTACCTTTACGGTGAAGTGGGCACTGTTATTGCTAGACAATTTCTAAAGGATCCTGAACCTCGGGATGGTTTCCTTTAACAAACATGTAGCTACTGTAATTGCATCACCCTTTCTACAAAGAAATGTTTCAAACCATTGTAATAAAAAGTAAATAATGACCAATACATATTTATATCCTTCACATGAAGGTAATTCTATAAGATCTATCTGTAATTGCATAAATGTTTTATCAGAGAGTGGAGTATCAGATCCTTCCACCTGTTTCCCTGGATTTTGTAAAATACGTATCATACATTGTTCGCAAACTTGATTTACAGTTTGCAATGAACCTGGGGCATAAGATATTTAATTTATACCATCTATCAATTCCCTCTTCCGCCTCTGGGGAAAGATTTCCGGCCGAGTCATAATAAGCCGTACAGTGAAGAGAACTGTGCCAGTTGTAGGTCTAAAGTGAACCTGGAGAAATCTCTGGAGGCTTTCAAGGTACTCTTGTAAAAATGCTCCAAACTCCATGATAAATGGCTAGTGAGTAACTGACACTTATACAAAATAGGTTGACTACTACTACAGTAGTATAGTCCACAATGGTTCTCTGGTATATACACATTCCCTCAGGAATCCAGGTAATAGTAGCTTGCATTTTACAAAATAAATATCTTCCACATTAGTTTACAGGCACATCCTGAGAAAGTAGAAATGTATCATGCAAATCCTGGTCTCCAATGCTAACGTCACTGGGTCTGATTTCAGGATATTAATAGGCTGTCTGTCCTCTGTTTGGGAAGGACAGAATGCAACTTGGACCAAAAACCATTTACAATAATACTAATTGTAAGTCCCATGGCCTGCTCTTTCAGCAGTCCTGACTATTGTTCCATTTTCTGTACTATCTTCTGTGTATATTCTTCTACAGATTCACCTCTACCTTGTTGTGACTCCACAATCTTAGACCAATTAGCCTTTTTAGGAAAGGCAGCACGTAATACGGCGAAGATTTTTATTGAAGATCTTCATTCAGCATGGTGGCAGGTCCTGGCCTGGCACTGCTACAGTGCTCTTGAAAGCCCTGAAATTTAACCTCATATAATTCAAATTTGGAGCCTAACCATGACCTCATTAACATTTCCAAATCCATCATACTAGGTCTGTGACACAAAACAATAGTTTTAAGTTTCTGAATAGACTTTTCCAGACCTGTCTTCGAGCCAGGCAGTTCATCTCGCGTGGCGCGTAATTCTCCTGCCATCCAAGGTTGACCTACACCCCTTGGTTCCCCATCCATAATTCTTCCACAGATCCCTTCCCATAATTATTAAACATATACCATGCTGGTATCCCTCTTATTTGGGACTGGGACTCCCTTTGTCCCATTATTACCAATTTCTAGTCTCTCTTCCACACACTACTTACCAATTTTCTCTTTCTTTTGTTCACTACACTGTCCTGTATGGATTAAACTTATCAGTTTCCACAAATCCCACTTTTACTTTCTCTTTTTCCCGCTACTGATGCATCCTTGACACTCTACCGTTTGGAATTAGTGTATCCCTGATACCAGAGGTGTCCCTGACATTGATATGACGCGAAGCTGGGCGTCAGTGTTAGCTGTGAGGAGGATGCTAAGAGGATGCAGGGTGACTTGGATAGGTTGGGTGAGTGGGCAAATTCATGGCAGATGCAATTTAATGTGGATAAATGTGAAGTTATCCACTTTGGTGGCAAAAACAGGAAAACAGATTATTATCTGAATGGTGGCCGTTTAGGAAAAGGAGAGGTGCAACGAGACCTGGGTGTCATTATACACCAGTCATTGAAAGTGGGCGTGCAGGTACAGCAGGCGGTGAAAAAGGCGAATGGTATGCTGGCATTTATAGCGAGAGGATTCGAGTACAGGAGCAGGGAGGTACTACTGCAGTTGTACAAGGCCTTGGTGAGACCACACCTGGAGTATTGTGTGCAGTTTTGGTCCCCTAATCTGAGGAAAGACATCCTTGCCATAGAGGGAGTACAAAGAAGGTTCACCAGATTGATTCCTGGGATGGCAGGACTTTCATATGAAGAAAGACTGGATGAACTAGGCTTGTACTCGTTGGAATTTAGAAGATTGAGGGGGGATCTGATTGAAACATATAAAATCCTAAAGGGATAGGACGGGCTAGATGCAGGAAGATTGTTCCCGATGTTGGGGAAGTCCAGAACGAGGGGTCATGGTTTGAGGATAAAGGCGAAGCCTTTTAGTACTGAGATTAGGAAAAACTTCTTCACACAGAGAGTGGTGAATCTGTGGAATTCTCTGCCACAGGAAACAGTTGAGGCCAGTTCATTGGCTATATTTAAGAGGGAGTTAGATATGGCCCTTGTTGCAAGGGGGATCAGGGGGTATGGAGGGAAGGCTGGTGCAGGGTTCTGAGTTGGATGATCAGCCATGATCATAATAAATGGCGGTGCAGGCTCGAAGGGCCAAACTCCTGCACCTATTTTCTATGTTTCTATGTTTCTATATCCATACATGAGAAAACCTGCAGATGCTGGAAATCCAAAGCAACACACACAAAAAGCTGGAGGAACTCAACATTCCAGGCAGCAACTATGGAAAAGAGTAGACAGCCGACTTCACCAGGACTGGGAAGGAGGGGGTAAGAAGTCAGGCTAAGAAGGTGGGGGGACGGGAGGAAGAAGTACAGGGTGGCAAAAACATGTTCCCAGGAAGGATATGTGGCTGTGGTAGCAGGCCTGCATAAGCATCTGGTTGAAGAGTTGGATGGCAGCAGCGATCACAGAGGGGGAGCAGTGAGAGAGGGTTTCACTGAACTCAAGCTGAAGGGAAGATTCAAACTTCTTCAGGGTAGGCATCCCCCGAAGAGACTTCATAGTAAATTTCAAACATGAGAAAATCTGCAAATGTTGGAAATCCAAAACAACACACACAAAATGCTGCAGGAATTCGGCAGGCCAGGCAGCATCTGAGGGCTGCATTGGTGCTGCATCATGCACCCATGTTGAGCTCGTCAATTTCAACCAACTTAGCCTTCAACTTCCAACAAAGGTCTCGGCCCGACTGTTTACTCTTTTCCATGGATGCTGCCTAGCCTGCTGAGTTCCTGCAGCATTTTGTGTGTGTTGCTCTGGATTTCCAGCATCTTTGGATTTTCTCATGTTTGTGATCCTGCCTTTTTATTCATTTAGTCCATTTCTGACTCCTCCCTCCCCTTTCTCAATCTATCTATCTCCATCTCTGGAGTCAAACTATCAACAAACATCTTTTATAAACTTAATGATTCCCATGACCATCTTGACTATACTTCTTCCCACCCTGTCTCCTGTAAAAATGCCTTTCCCTTTTCTCATTTTCTTCATCTCTGCTGCCTGTTTCCCATGTGAAGAAGTCCTTTGGCCTTCTTCAAAGAATGGAGCTTCCCTTCCTCCATCATTAATACTGCCTTCTCCCGTGTTTCCTCCATTTCTGGGGCATCCACACTCTCCCCATCTTCCCACCGCCTTAACAGTGAGTGTTATGCCAGTTCTTACCCACCACCCACGAGCCTCAGCATCCAACAGGTCACTCTCCACAACTTCTGCTATCTCCATAGGAGTCCTACCACCAAACACATCTTTACCTCCCCACTCTCTCCACTTCCCGTGATTCCCTTGTGCATTCGTCCCTCCCCGCTAATCTCCCTCCTGGCACTTATTCCTGCAAGCAGCCAAACAAATACACTTGCCCATTCACCCCCATTCAGGGCCCCAAACAGGCCTCCCAGATGAGGTAACACTTCACCTGTGAATCTGCTGGGGTTGTCTATTGTGTCCAGTGCTCCCCGTGCAGCCTCCTCTACATTGGCGACCTGTCGTAAATTGGGGGACCGCTTCATCAAGCATTTCCGCTCCATTCACCAAAAGTGGAACTTCCCGGTAGCCAAACATTTTAATTCCGATTTCCATTCCCATTCCAACATGTTGGACCATGGCCTCCTCTTGCGCCATGACGAGGCCACCCTCAAGGTGGAGGAGCAACATCTTATCTTCGGTCTGAGTAGCCTCCAACCTGATGACAGGAATATTCATTTTTCCTCCCGGTGAAACATTTTTCCCTCCTCTTCCCCTCTTCTTTTATTCCCCAATCTGGCCTCTTAGCTCTTCTCACCTGCCTGTCACCTAGTGCCCCTCCTCCTTCCATTTCTCCTCTGGTCCACTCTGGTCTCCTTCCTCTCCAGCCGGATTCACCTATCACCTTCTAGCTATCTTCCTTCCCCTCTCTTTCCCCCACCTTTTAATTTTGGTATCTAATCCCCTCTTTTCCAGTCCTGAAGAAGGGTCTTCGTCCAAAATGTCAACTGTTTGTTCGTTTCCATAGATGCTGCCTGACCTGCTGAGTTCTGCCAGCATTTTGTGTGTGTTGCTTTGGATTTCCGGCATTTTGCAAAATTTTTCATGTTTATAAGTCTACAGATGAAGCTGAGGATGTATAGAGCCATAGTACTTCTTAATCTGCTTTACACCTCCAATATATAGATAGTGTACCAATGGCATGCCAATAAACTGAACCATTTCCACAGTCTGCCTCAGAAATCGCAACATTAAGTGGCAGGACAAAACCCGTGATGTTGAGGTATTTAGCATTTGGTCCTGCAAAATATACACCATCTTGATGCAGTCAGTCCCAGTTATGCTGGGGAGGCCACATTGCTGGGTTACCAGATGAGCTGCTGCCCAAGAGATTGCCTTACAGTAAACTACATGAAATTTTCCCAAGGAGGCCAAAGGAAACACTATAAAGACACTCCGAAAACTTTACTAAAAGCCTTTGGCATTAACACAGACACGTGGGAACATATCGCCCAGGACCGGATTGAGTGGCATTCCTCCCTCCAGAAGATGCAGCCAGAAAGGACATTGGTAGCAGAGAGACGTAGGCTGGCCAGGAAATTCTGACCAGCCACCTTCAACCCGGCTGCCATCTTCTATCCACACTGCCAAAGAACTTAACACGAGGAATTCTGCAGATGCTGGAAATTCAAGCAACACACATCAAAGTTGCTGGTGAACGCAGCAGGCCAGGCAGCATCTCTAGGAAGAGGTACTAGTCCTGACGAAGGGTCTTGGCTCAAAACGTCGACTGTACCTCTTCCTAGAGATGCTGCCTGGCCTGCTGCGTTCACCAGCAACTTTGATGTGTGTTGCCAAAGAACTTCGAGTGTGGATTAATCTCTCCAGCCATCTGCGTACCCACAGATCTGTGCAGTCCCTACAAATCACGGATCACTAGAGTGGTTCTCATCATTGCATGATTAATGAATGAACAAACAAACTTCAATAATAAATTTTACTGTTTGAAACCCAAATGACAAGAAATTCAGTTCTATAAAACTAGTTTAATATTTTTTCAAGCAATAATATGAGGGGTGATTGATAAGTTCATGGCCTAAGGTAGAAGGAGTCCATTTTAGAAAACCTAGCACATTTATTTTTCCTATATTTACACACTTAGTCCGGCCGTCGTGGAGCATACGGATCTCTTCTTTATAGAACTTGGCGTCTTGGACCTCCAGAAGTGGTCCACAGCAGGGGTGATTGATAAGTTCATTGCCTAAAGTAGGAGATGAGGACAAACTTCAAACTTTCTGCATTTTCACTCAAAAAGTTGAACTGCACATGCATGTAATGAGAGCTGTGTAACTCATCTTCTTCTACCTTCGGCCACGAACTTATCAATCACCCCTGCTGTGGACCACCTGGAGGTCCAAGATGTTCTCATTACATGCATGTGCAGTCCAACTCTTTGAGTGATAATGCAGAAAGTTTGAAGTTAATAACTCACGTCTTTGTACCGTAGGCCACAAACTTATCAATCACCCCTGCTGTGGACCACTTCTACAAAGAAGGGATCCGTATGCTCTATGACTGCTGGACTAAGTGTGTAAACATAGGAGGGGAACTATGTTGAAAAATAAATGTGCTAGGTTTTCTAAAATTATCAATCACCCCTCGTATCTGCAGATTTTCACTCAAGTCCTGCCGAAGAGTCTTGGCCCAAAACGTTGACTGTACTTTTCCCCCCATAGATGCTGCCTTCATCTGCTGAGTTCCTCCAGCGTTTTGTGTTATTAGATAATAGGTTTCTCATTTCTTTCAGTGCGTTGCCATAACTGAAGTAATACATTTCAGCTTACATAAAGTACATATTTATTATGAATTTCTATAAATTTATACTTGAATGGAGATGTAACATAAAGATTATTACTCATGTATATGAAGGATGTAGGTAATAAAGTCAATTCAATCTTATTATTGCAGTTTAAATGCTTGAATGGAGAAATGGCCGTTACACTTGGTGAAAAATTAATTGTAGTTTACCATAAGACAAAGGAGTAGAATTAGGCCATTTAGTCCATCATATCTGTTCTGCCATTCCGTCAATCCGTCAATCAATTTAACCCCACTTTGCCTTCTCCCCATAACCTTTGGCACCCTTACTAATCAAGAACCTATCAACCTCAGTTTTAAATATATCCAATGACTTGGCCTCCACAAAGAGTAATGGAGCCGAAAGGAGAGAGGCAGTTAAATTGAGAGCAACCAGGTGGACAAAGGCCTGTCTGAGTGTTCAGGACACATTAACTGAAAGGCAGTAGGAGCTGGAATGGTTTCACATTTAAGTCAAAATGGGCCATGAGTGTTGGCTGCCATGTCAGTGATGCACCATACACAGTTTTATATCTGAGAGCCAAGATAAAGATTTTTATGTAAGCACAAATATTTTAGAGGACATTTGCATGGAATTTATTGTTAGCATAAAACAGAGAGGCTAATAATATACGAGAGTGATTGATAAGTTTGTGGCCTAAGGTAGAAGGTGTCCATTTTAGAAAACCTAGCACATTTATTTTTTAACATAGTGTGTAAATGTGGGAGGGAACTTAGTATAGCAGTCGTGGAGCATACGGATCCCTTCTTTATAGAAGTTGGCATCTTGGACCTCCAGAAAGTGGTCCACAGCAGGGGTGATTGATAAGTTCGTGGCCTAAGGTAGAAGGAAATGGCTCTTGTTATATGCACATGCAGTTCAACTCTGAGTGATAATGCAGAAAGTCTGAAGTTAATAACTCATCTTCTACCTTAGGCCACGAACTTATCAATCACCCCTGCTGTGGACCACTTTCTGGAGGTTCAAGACGCTGACTTCTATAAAGAAGGGATCTGTATGCTCCATGACCGCTGGATTAAGTGTGTAAATGTAGGCGGGGACTATGTTGAAAAATAAATGTGCTAGGTTTTCTAAAATTGATTCCTTGTACATTATCACGAACCTATCAATCACCCCTCGTACATTCCATCAGAAAATTCATTCAAAGAAATGAACTTATAATAGTGAAAATCAAAAAAAAATTACATCAGATCTCTTCAATATGATTTTAATACTTAAATAATAGAAAGTCGTCCTGTAAACCAGGGAGAAGATGGCGGCGTGACACAGCGCATGCAGCTCTCCGGTGAAATGATATTGTATTTGTAAGTAGGATGCTGTGCACAATTCTGATTTGATGGAGACAGACGTGAGAAGCACGGAGGAATGTAGAAAACAGGTGCAGGAGTAGGCCATTTGGCCCTTCGAGCCTGCACCGCCATTCAGTATGATCATGGCTGATCATCCAACTCAGAACCCTGTACCAGCCTTCCCTCCATACCCCCTGATCCCTTTAGCCACAAGGGCCACATCTAACTCCCTCGGAAACAAAGGGAAGAAGGATGGAGGTAAGGAACTTATCAGAAAGGGACTCTAATTCATGTTGAGTGTAAAGACCAAGTTCTGGAACAAAATATTTACCCCCAGTGCTTGACAACAAATGTTGGATGAGGGAACTATATAATTCTGTTCATGGATAATATGGAAATGAGGTCAGGGATATAAAAGTGGCAAAATACCAAGTCAAAAGTATAGAATGGTGTGAAATGCCCCAGAAATAGCCATTATCAAGTTTCAACAGGAAATCTGGAGAAACCTCTGAAATGCCCAGTTCGCTGCCGCTGCTACTGTGCGATCGAGAATCTCCGGAGGGAAGGCCCCAAAATCCTCGGCAGAGATGGTGCTTGGTGCTCAGTGCTCAGTGTCGGAGGCACGAAGTTTTCAGACGACTCAGAGTCGGGCATGGCAGGGAGAGTTTTCTTCCTTCTCCCCATCTGCATGAGATGTGGGACTTTCAAGAGACTTTGAACTTTTTTTTTTACCATGCACATGGCCTGTTCTTCATCAAGTTATGGTATTGCTTGCACTGTTGTAACTATGTTATAATTATGTGGGTTTTTGTCAATTTTTCAGTCTTGGTCTGTCCTGTGTTTCTGTGATATCACACCAGAGGAATATTGTATCATTTCTTAACGCAAGCATTACTAAATGACAATAAAAGAGGACTGTGTGTCCTCATAATCTAATCTAAAGTGTAAGAGTCCCTAAATTGACACTACTTATTCTATTTAGTTTTGTGCTAAGCTCATGTACTCATTTGGTAGCACAGCACTTGTTATATGCCAAACTAACCTGCAAGGAGGGGGGATAAAATCTTTGTGAATAATTCAAACAGGAATACTGCATCTATAATTTCTATGTATTCTAACATTTCAGTGGTAATTACACTGAAAAACACAAAATAATTCGCCTATCAAAGTGAAGGATCTGAAAGATCATGTCTGAGAAGGTTCTTTTTCATGGGAATATTAGTTTTGTTGTCTTAGAAAGGGCTTTAAGATACATGTTCTGGGTCATTCAGAACAGCTAACATCCCCAGAGGCCGAATCCTGGTCTGAACCAATGCATACTTGTGGCTTCCTATCAGCTTGAATTTAGCCAGCTATCTGGGAGGAAAGCAAGAGACAGACAGAGAGATAGACATTTTACTTTATATTTAAAAAAATTAACAAGTACCATGGATTTTCCCACCAGTCCAAGTTAGTTGTTTTTGGAGGGAATATGCTCAAAAGTATGAAGCAACAGTGCAAAAAAATTTAAAAATAAAACTTGTACACCATCTAGATGATAGAAAGACAAAGTAATTCAGACCACACAGCATCCCAATTTGTAAATTGTTTATTGATATGGCTGGTTATTAATGTTTGACTGCGTAACCATATGCAAAAACCAGCCAAAACCCAAAATACAGAGGAACTTTGGTAGTACTGTTCCCAGTTACAGAACACCATTTATAAAAATTAACATTGGAATGATTAAATTAAGGTATTTAAAATGAGGTGAATTTAAGATCCAAATGAATTAAGACTAATTTAGTTACTATATAAATCAGAGTAAACATCAAATCCGGCCAATTAACCTCCTTAAGACAAAAACTTCATTCAAGTACTTCTTCCGCGCCCCCCCCCACCCCCACACAAATATTTCATTTTAATAAAAGGGACAGTTTGAAGTGATTCTAACAAAGGCATCTGAGCAAGGGTTGTTTCGATAAACGACAAGAAAAACTGCTCAACTAACACCACCATTGCCTAAAAGCACACCTTTAAATATGCACAAAATTCAGAATCACAAAAATTGATTTAAAAAAATGGAAGATATTCTTCAGATTCAGACAGCTATAATTCAAATACTCAGGTTTGTGAAGTAAGCATCTGTAAACAGGCCAGATATATACTTGGCCAGAATGGGAATGAGTTTCAACTGAATGGTATGGTATCAAAGCATCAGAAAAAAATGTGTACACACACTGTTTATTCCTTCTTGTTTCTTGTGCAATTTTGTTTTTGAAAATATATGCCTTCTGTGGGGTGGATGTATGCTTGAAATGGTGGTAGCTGTTCTCTTTCCAGTGCTGCTTGACCTGCCGATTATTTCCTGAAGTAGGCATCTTTAAATATTTTTTAAAAAAAGCCAAATCTTTTGAACCTAAAACATCACTGAATCAACCATTAACTAACTTCTTGAAGCATTTAAAGATAAATCTTATTACAATGCTGGCAGGTTTCATTGGTATGACTTTTACACCAGTTTTTAAAAAGACAAAAACCCCATGACTGGTAACCATTGCAAAAAAAAACAATCACACCCAGTAATTTCCCACATAATTAACAGAGTTAATAAGTAATGCTACTGAATATAACAGATGACCACTCCTTGCTTGCAAGCAATATTATAGTGTTGAGCAATATCGCAAACACGAATAAAATACTATGTGCCTGATGAAGATAGTTTAAAAGATAAAATTAGTTTGACATTTACTCTTTTCTGTAAATGTACCTCCCCAATGATCAATACATTGGTTAATGATTCTTCATAGACAAGAAAATATGAAAAAATACATAAATCTGTACATGTATTTTTTTAATCCCAAACAATTGAGCAGCTGGTTCCTGAACGTAGGACGTACAGTGATATTGTCATTGCATCAGTTTGAAACCCTCTGATTGAAGCCAAATATCTTTACCCCCTTATCAGCTAGACACACAAAGTACACATTTTGCCCAATAAAAGTGCATCTTTTATAAAGAACGTACAAAGAGAAAGTTTGAGAAATAATTCCCAATGATTAGTTTCCTTGGAAGGTGCTCTGTGCAGCAGCTGACGCGGCTGAAGCTGCAGCACTTCGCACGGCAGGACTGGAGAAGACCCCTTGCGAGAATTCCTCCTGTGCTCTCTGAAAGCTAGCCCCCGACCTGCGGAATATCGCGTGTACCTGAAGGAATGAATGGAAGAGAAATTCAGATTTTTTTCCAAATGTATATTTACGCAATGAAATTCTCATGATCACAGCTTCCATTTTCTTGGCACATTTAAACATTCCAATCACGTTCCTAGAGACATGATGGGGTTGCAAAATGTAAAGAGCAATTGAAAGGCAAAGAACATTCAGGGGGAATTTAGCCAAAATTGGTCTTTAAAGGATGGACAACTGGAGAGAGGCAAGATAGGAAGAGAATTCCTCACGGGAAGGAATTCCACCCCCTCTCCCCCCACCACTCTCAGGATTTTGTCTGATCTGTATCCTAAATCCATCTACCCACCATAGCTCCATAACCTTCAGAATTTAGCAATAAGAGATTAAACTAGCACCTATAACTTTCATCCCCCAATAAATAATTCCACATTTTCATTTCCCTTGGCTTCAATTTCTTTTCACTGAACATCTTTCACGACTAAGTTGGTCCTTAATTTTAAGTTTACGATCTCTTGCCCTAGACACCCATTGGCAAGTTTCTCTCGTACACCTCTACCCTTAAAAATACTAAAGGCCTGTCAAATTATACCTAAACTTTAAATTAGTATAATTAATAAAAACAAGATATCTACTGATGCTACACTACATCAGTGACTGCATTAGTGCTGCTTCCTGCATCATGCAGAGCTCGTCAACTTAATCAACTTTGCCTCCAACTTCCACCCTGCCCTCAAATTTATCTGGTCCATGTCAGACACCCCCTCCCCTATCTCGATCTGTCTCCATCTCTGGAGATAGCTTATCTACTGATGTCTTTTATAAACCCATTGACTCTCACAGCTACCTCAACTACATCTCTTCCCACCCTGTTACTTGTAAAAGTGCCATCCCCTTCTCTCAATTCCTCCATCTCCTTCACATCTGCTCTCAAGATGAGGCTTTTCATTCCAGAACGAAGGAGGTAGCCTCCTCCTTCAAAGAAAGGGGCTTCCCTTCCTCCACCATCAACGCTGCCCTCAATCACATCTCTTCCATTTCACGCACGTCTGCCTTTGCCCTATCCCCCCGCCAGCCCACCACGGACAAGGCTCCTCTTATCCTCATCTACCACCCCACCAGCCTCCAAGTCCAGCACAATTCTCCACAACTTCCGCCATCTCCAATGGGATTCCACCACATCCTTTCTCCCCGCACCCCCCCCACCGACTTTCAGTTTTCTGTAAGGATTGTTCCCTACACAACTTCCTTGCCCATTTGTCCTTCCCCAAGTGCAACACCTGCCCCTATACATCCTCCCTCACTACAACTCAGACCCCAAACAGCCCTTCCAGGTGAGGAGACACTTCACCTGGGAGTCTTCTGGGGTCATCTACTGTACCCAGTACTCCCTGTGTGGCCTCCTGTATATCGTTGAGACCCAGTGTAGACTGGGAGACTGCTTCGTCGAGCACCTAGCAGAATGGAGTCCATGAGAAAAAGTGGAATCTCCCAGTTTCGACCTATTTTAATTCCACTTCCCATTTCCACATGTCAGTCCATGGCCTCCTCTACTGTTGTGAAGAGGCCACACTGAGGCTGGAGAAGTAACACCTTATATTCCATCTGGTTAGCCTCCAACCTGATGGCACGAACACTGATTTCTTGAACTTCTGGTAATGCCCTCCTCCCCCCTTCACAATTTCCCATTTCCCTCTCTCACCTTATCTCCCTACCTGCCCATCACCTCCCTCTGGTGCTCCTCCCCCTTTTCTTTCTTCCACGGCCTTCTATCCTCTTATCAGATTCCCCTTTTACCAGCCCTTCATCTTTCACCAATCAACTTTCCAGCTCTTTACTTCATCTCCTCCCTCCCCCCAGTTTCACCTATCACCTTTTCTTCCTCCCCTCCCTCCACCTAATTCTGTCTCATCTTTTTTTTTCCTCCAATCCTGATGAAGGGTCTTGGCCCGAAACATCAACCATACTCTTTTCCTTTCTTTCTTTTCAAATCTTTTTATTATCCAAAATTTACAAGAGTATATCGAAGTAAACAACACTTACAATGTCTCAAGAAAAAAACATTATTATAAAGATTGAAAACATTTTTGGTGATGAAAAAAAAGAAAAAAACTCCTACTAAGCAGGAAAAAGTGAGAAAAAAAAACTCCATTAGGTGCTCGATCCCGGAGCCGTGCATCATACAAAAGCTTCTAAAGATAAACATCAAACTGCCAACAAAAAAATGTACCAAAAATTTACAATTAGATCATGGAGGAAATCTATCAATTAATTCAAATGATAATAACGAGCAAATGAACCCCATCTTTTCTCAAAATCAAACATAGGTTCAAAGGTTCGACTTGTAATTTTCTCCAAACTAAGACATGGCATCACTTGAGAGAACCATTGTGACAAAGTGGGAGCTGATGTATCCTTCCACTTCAACAAAATGGCCCTCCTAGCTATCAGTGTAACAAGTGCAATAACAAGTTGGTCAGACAAAGAAATACCACGGATATTTTGAGGAATTATTCCAAAAAGCAGAGTTAAGTTAATTTATTAGGTTGTTACTCTTTTCCATAGACGCTACCTGGCCTGCTGAGTTCCTCCAGCAATTTATGTGTTACTTGGGTTTCCAGCATCTGCAGATTTTCCCTTGATTCTACAGATGCTTGAAATCCAGAGCAACACATACAAAATACCAGAGGAACTCAGCATTTATGGAGAGGAATAAACAGTCAGCGATTCAGGCTGAGACCCTTCAACAGGACTGGACTGAAGTATGATTACTTTAGGTTAGTCCTGATAAAGGACTGAAATATAATTAATGCAATTTCAATTTAACCTGTACAAACTGACAACATTTGAGTGAACATGCAGTCCTCCTTCCAATCTACAGATATATCATCTTATTGATGTTGACTGTTCAGAACCCTACAGTATTCCAGCTGTAGACTAACATACTAGCCTATTTGAATAAAAGTTAATAGCTTTGTAGCATTTTTCTTACACTGCCAGATACACTTCAGTCAACTCCATACATGGAACCCCAAATCTGTTTAGACCTGCAATAGGAGGAGAGTGTGGTGCCTTTGATAGAGGTTAAGAGAACAGGGGTGAAAAACATCAAATCAGAATTTTAGATGAAGTATGTGGAGAGACGTGGAGCCAGTACAGGTTAACAAAGACTAGAATAATGAGCTCAGATGATATAGCGTAAAAACAGTTGGAGAAGCTGAATATTTTGGAAGGTAGATATCCAGCATTGGAAATAGTCAAGTCTGTAAGCAAAAGGTCGGCTGGGCACATTAATGGAAGACAGATGCAAGGCAAGCATTCTTACCCTTTGCATAAGGAACAAAGCCAAGACTGCGCACAACGTGAAAAATGTTGCTACTACCATCATGATAATTGCCACAGCAAGGTTGGTGCGTGTCCAACTTAAAGCTGCAATCCATCCACTGGAAAAAAAAATACAAATAAGTTACAGCAGCAGGCTAACGTTTTCTTGCTCATTTCAAATACCATTATTAAGGCAAGCAGAAAACCAATTTGGCAGACTGAGCTTCTAAGTAAATTGCAAATCCATACTAGTTTGTAAACTGATTAAAGGTGGAGAAAAGGTATTGGAATGAATGCAGGGATACATCAATACACTTGACCCTTGTCCAACATTGTAGGGTACAGGTTCATGATTAGTTTCTGGTAATGAATTTGCACTACCAGAGGCAACAGGTTCAGTATATTGGCTGCTACATTAAAACACAGGTCAATGACTGTTACATGGGTCAGTCTGATTGGCCTGGTGAACAAAATGATACTCCAGTGTTCTGGACCAATCTGTGCAAACTCTTTCAAAATGGGGCATGGATGTGGGTTTAGGTGAAGCCAGTTAATGTATTGTTCAATGTGCAAGCTACATTAATCCACAAAGCACAGAAATTGACACAAATAGGTTTAATTTCTGCTTGGATACTACTGAAACAACAAAAATCCTGCATGCCATCTTAGTAGGATAGTTCTTTACTTCATTAATTTCCTTTTTATGCTGCTTGCCCTGATTTTCTGACTTCATCTAAGCCTACACCCACGCACCATTTTCAAGAATTTGACTGAAGGTTTGCAAGCATAGGTAAGTCCGGAAAACTGAAGTTTCTGATTTTAAAAAGAGATTGTTAAAACAAAGTCTTCCTGATGGAAATGTATTCTTGGTGTTTAACTATTATGGGTCAAGAAGCCAGTGCTGAACTTGCAAATTAATTGCAAACCATTTGACAACGTGATTGTGACCTATTGATGGGATGCCTTGCCTGAGTCGACACAATAGTAGTAGTAGTAGATGGGATAGATCTGACAAGAGAGCATTGTTTGGACCAACAGGTTTTTAGTTATGTATAGAAACAAAAGCTCTCAGAGCTCCAAATTAGAATAGACAATGTCAGGAGAAGGAGATGGTTTGATTATAGTTTCAGCTTTAAAATGTTCTCAAATTTAAATAAAAGATGGTTCTTGCTCTATTAATACAATATATAACAGAAGTTGGAGTAAGCCACTTGGTTCCTAGGCCTATTCTGCCATTTAATATTATGATTGATCTTTTAACTTTAGGGTTCAACCCCACAGCCCTGGTTTCCTTCAACAATAAAAACCTGTCAACTTTGTCTTTAATATGGAGTGACTGAGTCCTTCTTGTTAGAGAACTCTAAAGATCCACAACCTTATGAGTGCAGAAATTCCTTCTCATCTTACTGTGGAATGATGGCCTCCACATTTTGATACCTCTGGCTCTATATACTGTAGAGGAAAATCTCATTGTCTACTCTGTTAAACCCTCAAATATTTTGTACGCTTCAGAAAGGTAATCTGTTAAACAGTTTAAACTCTCCTTTAATTTCAGGAGTCACAATGATGAACTTCTGTTGCACTCAATTAGTCACAAATATTCTTTGGGAAGGGAGATCAGACAAGTATCCAATATGAAGGGTGTAGACAATTTTTTTTTCCAATAAATGCACTGTGCAGTCCACTCCAATTCAAAATTAGTTAATTTTTGGAATTCTGATGCACATTACACTTCTTCAAATGTTATCGTTTTATCTTCTTTTGTTCATAAGGATACTGGTTAATTCAAATGACTTAAGTTCCTGTGCAAAAAATGGAACAATTATGAAGAGTAGACCACTTATGGATGAGCCACTTACACATTTGAACTTGCTCTAGCATTTTTAAGCAGGAATTTGAAATACATGCAATAGATTAGTAGCACAGGCTAGAATATTTTTACTTTAATTTAAAAAAAAATTTGTTATCCAGGGTGGAACAGGCCCTTCCAACCCAACAAGCCACACTGCCCAGCAACCCACTTATTTAACTCTAATCACAGAACAATTTACAATGACTAATTAACCTGCTAATCCGTATGTCTTTGGAAAATGGGAGGAAACTGGAGCACTTGGAGGAAACCCATGTGGTTTACAGCAAGACTGTACCAATTCCTTACAGACAGTGCCAGAATTGAACTCTGAACTCTGGAGTGCCCAGAGCTGTAATAATATATAGGCATCCGTTAGTCTCGTGAGCTGTAACAGCATTGTGCTAACCACTACGCTACAGTGGTTTTAGCAAGCAAAAGTACAGTAGCCACTAGAAATAAGCTACAAAGATTTGCCACAATATGTTTTGAGATGCCTGAATTCAAAGTAACAAAATAGAGGATTAAAAACACAGTGGGAGTGAATGGTCTAGACAAAAGTGACTGTCCAGTGACAATAGTCATGAAGTATCACACCATCTGCCTACAAAGAGTAAGATATCCATTGGAGAAGAAAGCTAAAGCTCACAAGACACTCAAGTCAGTGAAGAGCAAAATGATCACAGAATGGAATGCTTACCTGACACCCCAGTTAGGAATGCCAATTGCCTGAATGACATAGAGAACAATTTGACAGAAGAAGATGAAGAAGAAGAAAAAGAAGTTGAACGAACTATCAGACCTGAAAAACAAATGGAAGAAAATTAGGTGTTACAAATCATTTACTCTGTATGTTTAATCTCCATCAATCCTTCACTTCATTCCTGCTACATTTTGCTACACAAAAAGAAAAATCACAAATTTGACTTTGATTCTCCAACAGTATAATCACCCAAAACGCTTGGCAGGTATTATATTATTGTGAGTGTTTAAAATCCATGACCATCTTGCCTGCTACCAATATCCTTTGGAAGCACATCAAATGTGGGAGTTGTACACAATACTGCGTTATAAGAATTTGCTGGTTGCTCTCTGCCTTTGAATTCCCAGCTGTACTCCAAACGTTGGACTTCTGAAGACCAGTGGCAGGGCTCAAAATTAAAGCAATCTTTCCCCTTCCTCCCATTTCCCTTCCCTGTAATCTCTGCCATCTACACATCTCCCATCCCACACACAAACACATTAGGTAAACTGCACCTGAGAATGAAGTGCTCTTTACAAATCGAAAGGAAGTAAATTTTTTAACCTACAAGTCTTATGCTTGATGCTTGTTCAACAATTTTCTTCAGTGCTTTAGAATTACTTATTTTTGTAAAATTTAATTCTTGAAAATTTAGAATACTCCTGACATGCAGAACTTTCAAAACTTTAAAATAAGTTTTACAACTGACCAACACATGCATCACTTAATCAGCTGTCAATGCTCCATTCTCTCGTTTCATTTGCAACAGTTTCATTTTCACCTTTTTACACTTCCAATGAAAGTTCATTGACCCATGTCATGTGCTGTTTTCCCCTCCCTCTACAAATGTTGCCCAAGTACTGTACTTCCAGCGTTTGTGTCCTATTTCATGCAAAAACTTGCTCTAGTTCCCCATGTAAAAGCATTTACCCAAAAGCACTGCAAAGATGGTCCTCAATAATTAGTGTTACAATAACTTTGAATAGTCCACAACCATGGATCGGTCAGCCAAAGGCGATGGGTACATTACTACTGACAGGAAGTTTTGCCCATTAATTTTAACCTCACCTTTAGATCTTAGGATTTGACATACATTGTCACGGTTTCATGAGAAAATTTAGTTTGAGCCTTGAATTTTGTTCAAAATAGACATTTTTATGCTCATTTGTAAACACAACCCACTCATAACTTTGGACAATTTTTTCAATACTTAAGCTGCAAATATGTCAATTATTTCATCACTAAAAATATTGAAACTTTGCATGTAATAAAAATAAATACCATTTATGAACATGCAAAGGAAAAAATAAGGACCATTAGGAAACACGATCAAGCTGGGAGTCTTCTGTGTTAGGGAGAAGCTAGAGGGATGACTTGGAATTTTCAAAACAATTCAGGCAGGAGCTAGTGTTGATAGGGTAGACACAGAATAAACGTTTTCAATTAAGTGAGAAATCAAAACTATGGGTTATTAAATAAGATAGTTGAGTAATAAATGTAACAAGTATTTAGGAAATACTTTCAGAACTTAATTCGGCAAGAATGTGGAAATTATGACCTCAGGTGGTTAAGGAGGTCGATGAATAATCAGAAGCAAATGCATAAATACTGGACAAATTAGGTCAAACAGCTCTGCTGTGTTATTGTAATGTAATAAATTTGGATAATTTATTCACTCATTTCAATTTCTAGCTTTATTTTTAATGTTATGACTGATTCAAAAATTCCTAGGATCATTTCAAGTGAGAACAGGTATTTTGCTCTTTTGTTCTGTTCTTTAAATGGCTTCCATCAGGCTTGCTGGAAGAAATCTCTGATGAATTGTCATCAATCAGCACATCACCTGCAGCACCAGCGGTCCCACACTCTCGACCACTGTCACACTTCCATCAGGAATGCCAGCCATTCCATTCCTAGAACACATTTCAGGAAATCAGATCATCTGGCTAGCCTCCTCTTACCTGCATACTTGCCTTGCGCCCTAAACTCCTGGTGGAGTCGTCGGGGCGCTGTCATGACAAGCTTTGCAACAGTCTGTTCCATCTGTCACTGCATACTGGCAGAGGTTAAATATCAAGGAACCAGAGAGTCGGACAATAGGTGGTCATGGAGGAAGAGCAGCCACTATGGGATTGCTTTGAGTTGGTGGATTGGGCTATGTTCAAAGACTCAGAATTTTAATGAGTACGCCATGGTTGTCAAGGACTATAAAGACACTTGTAAACGAGTGTATCCTACATAATTATTCAGCATCTCCCCCAACCAGAAGCCTCGGATGAACCAAGAGATCCACAATCTGCTGAGGGCCAGATCAGTGACAAGGCTTAGCGACCAAGGAAAATGTAAGTTCAGGTAGAACCTCTGAAAAGCCATCTCGCATGCTGCCAACACCAATGCCCTTGAACAGAAAAGCTTATAAAAAGTGGTGGATATAGTCTAGTCCACCACAGATAAAGCCCTCTCCATCATTAAGCATGTTGCAGCATTAAGCAAGGGGTACTGTTGCAGGAAAGCAGCGACTATCATCAAGGATCCCACCATCCATCCATGCTTTCTTCTCACTGCTACCATCAGGGAGGTACAGGACCCCAAGGTCCCACACCACAAGGTTCAGTAACAGTTATTGCCCCTCAACCATCAGGCTCCTAAACCAGTGGATAACTTCGACACTTTAACTGATTCCACATACCATGGACTCACTTTCAAAGACACAATTCCTGTTCTCAATATTCATTACTTATTATCATTGTTTTTTGTATTTGTACAATTTGTAGTCTTTTGCACACTGGCTATTTGCCAATATTTGTTCTGTGGAGTTTTTCCAATGACTATTTTGATCCTTTGCATTTACCATGAATGTCTAAAAGAAAATAAATCTCAGGGTAGCATATGATGACATATACGTACTTTGATAATGAATTGACTTTCAACTTTGAAGAGATGTCATGGAACAGATCAACTTGACTTGATTTTTGTAATCTTTCCCACTCTGCAAAATAGTCTTGCTAGAATTGATTTCCATTCAATGGTAATATAATGGTATCAATTTGACATTTTTATGTACAGTATTGAAAATGTGAAGTTTTTGTCCACATAGTACTGTTTATAGACAGATGCTCATACTTGAAGTGGAACCTACCTATGCAAACTTGCAGTGCTACAGTTATACCATCCATCAGATAATGTTACAACATTTGCGATGAACAAAGCAAAAGGACTTTCACTTCTATTAAAATGTGGTATCAATTACATACATCACAAAATTGAAAGTTTAAATATATTATCAAAGTACGTATATGTCACCATATACTACCCCAAGATTCATTTTCTCACAGTAGAACAAAGAATACAACAGAATCAATGAAAAACAACACAAAGACTGACAAACAACTAATGTGCAAAGACAGACAAATTGTGAATAAATGAATACAACTGAGAACATAATTCTAAACTCCTTGAAAGTGAGACCATAGTTGTGGAATCAGATCAGAGTTGAGGTGAGTGAAGTTATTCATGTTGGCTCAGGAGCTTGAGGGTTGGGGTGTAATAACTGTCCCTGAACCTGCTGGTGTGGGACCCAAGGTTCCTATACCTCCTTCCTGATGGTAGCAGTAAGAGGAGAATAGGGCCTTGATGTTGGAGGCTGCTTTCTTGTGGCAGTGCTCCTTGTAGATGTGCCGAATTGTGGGGAGGGGTTTGCCTGTGATGGACTGAGCTGTGTCCACTATCTTTTGTAGGCCTTTCTGTTCCTGGGCATTGGTGTTTCCATACCAGGCTGCAATGTAATCGGTCAGGATACTCTCCACTGTGCATCTATAGAAGCCTGTCAAAGCTTTAGATGATATGCCAAATCTGGTCAAACAAAGGCAGCTGAGGTGTTGTCATGCCTTCTTTGTAATGCCACTTACATGTCCCATGACATAGCCTCTAATACTATAATGCCAAAGAATTTAGAGTTACCGATCCTCTTCACCTCCACTCCCCTAATGAGGACCGGTTCAGGGATATCTGTCAGCACTGACCCCACAATGTGCTATTCTCTAATTCCACTCCCATATTTGGACCAGTTGGAGTAGGATTAGTGAATTTCTCATAAACCATGTACACACAGACTTCCTTGTGTCACACCGTGGATAGACATTGTGGTCACAAGACAAATGTTATCAGAAGCACTCAAAATGATACTCTCATCAAAACTAATCAGCTTTCATTTTTGTAAAAACAATATAGCATACTCTGGAGCTTTTGTTAACAGAACTATAAATTGGGATTAAAAGTGATTAAAATAGCTTTCTCTGCCAAACTCTTCAAATAAAGTCATGGGAGAAAATATCAGCATCTACCTAGAGCACATCTTACCTGAAAGCCTTGTAAACTGGCCTATACCAACACAGGAAGGCACAAGGAGTGAAGAGCAAAAACCACAAGATTGCCAAGCCAAAGTCGACTCCATATGTTGCATCGCGAATAAACTCCGCCAAGCAAGCAAGAAGATTCAAGAAGAGTGTGACTGCATGAACTGTTGGAAAGAGGAAAGGATACGTTTTAATCAGAAAGCAAAGCACAACATAATGAAAATCTTAAAATCAAAAAATACTGGAATTACACAATAGGCCAGGCAGAATCTGTGGGCAGAGAACCAGAGTTGACATTTCACCAGGTGAAGTTTTAAAATCTCATTTAAATTGAATTGCCTTTACTTCTTACATACTTCACGTACATGAGTAAAAATCTTTATGTTACGTCTCCATCATGTGCAATCATAGTAATTTATAATAAATAAAACAGTCAATGTAATATGGAGTACACGCAAGTCAGCGCGAGTTCAGTCTGATGGCCTGGTGGAATAAGCTGTCCTGGAGCCTGTAGATCCTGGCTTTTGTGCTGCGGTACCGCTTCCTGGATGGTAGCAGCTGGAATAGGTTGTGGTTGGGAGGGCTCGGATCCCCAGTGATCCTACAGGCCCTTTTTACACACCTGTCCTTGTAAATGTCCTGAATCATGGGAAGTTCACAACTACAGATGCACTGGGCGGTCTGCACCACTCTCTGCAGAGTCCTGCGATTAAGGGAGGCACAGTTCCCATTCAGGGAGTGAAGCAGCCAGTTAGGATGCTCCCAATTATGCTCCTGTAGAAAGCTCTTAGGATCTGGGGGCCCATACCAAACTTCCTCAACCACCTGAGTTGAAAGAGGCGCTGTTGTGCCTTTTTCACCACACAGCTGGTGAGTACAGACCACGTGCGGTGCTCTGTGATATGGATTTCCAGGAACTTGAAGCTGTTTACCCTCTCAACCCCAGATCCATTGACATCAATAGGGATTAGCCTATCTCCATTCCTCCTGTAATCCACAACCAGCTCCTTTGTTTTTGCGACATTGAGGGAGAGGTTGTTTTCTTGATACGACAGTGTCAGAGAGATGACTTCTTCCCTGTAGGCCACCTCATTATTGTTTGAGATAAGGCTAATCAACGTAGTGTCATCGGCAAATTTAATTAGCAGATTGGAGGTGTGGGTGGCGATACAGTCATGGCTGTATCTTCAAGATACCAGACTGCCTATGTTCTAAAATCAGTCAGTTGTCAAATGTTAGGAACAGAAATACACCAGCTCATGTGTTTGCCAGTGTTTATTTTGAAAACAGATGCACTATCTGCACTAATTTCAAACACCACAACAACTGCCATGACCTTTCATATTCTTTTTCCAAACAGCTATCATCTTAACTGGACTTCGTAAGTTCAATTAATAACGAACAAATTCCACAATGACCCAATACAAAAACAACTTCAATCTCCTCTCTTTCCCTGTGGTTTATCACCAGCCTTCAGAAGCTTACATGAACGTGGTTCTGATTATAATTACTTGTAGTCTGTGGACTTTTGCCAGAAAGGCATGTGTCATGAAAAGTGACCTGAATGCTCAAATGTCTTCTCAAAATTAATTCCTCTCCTTTCCAATACTGTAGAGAAGCTAAAAATCATACCTTCAATTTGTATCTTCCTGTGGATACAATGCTTATAATTGCAAATAATAACCTAGATTTAGTCTGTGGCTTTAGTGATAATCACTCTTCTATATTCTTCAAGTTAGGAAACTAAGGGCTTTAGTTTATAAAATCAAACATCAGTGTGTACATCTTCACCCATATATTAGCATCCCAAAGTCCCTGAATTTCCAGACCCATACTTGGGGTTCAATTTTTCAAACCTCTAACACAAGTTGTTTTTTCCTATATCAGACTGCATTGACCATCTGCTAGGTTATCAATACCTTGCTTCATTCTTTCTCCAATATAAAGTCAAAGGAGGCTATTTGACTTGTATCACATTCACCATCTTAAACATTTATTACATACACCACTAGCGCAGAATGGCTGCAGAGTGCATTGTCCACAAAATGCAGTTCAGCTACATGCCTAGGCTACTCCAACAGTACTGTCCAAACTACAACCTCTGCCACCATGAAAGGCAAGAGCAAGTGGCACACAACCTGAAAGTACTCCTCCACATCACACACTAGCCTGAACTGGAAATATGCTATCAAGTCCTTTCTATTGCCGGTTCTAAACCTAGGAACATTTAACAGAAAGACCGCTCAAGGTGGTGTTTTACCCTTACCTGCAAGATCCATAAATGGTGCCTTGCCAGTGAGGCTCAGATCCCAGAAAAACAAACACGAAAGAAATCTGTAGTTATCCATCCTGGATGTCTCAAGTCCAGGATGAACAATTACAATAGAATTAAAATGCTTCCTACACAAGAATTTTCTAATATGTTACCTAATCATTGATGTTTGAACAGTATACACTAAAAAGATGCAATCTTGCTCATACTAAAGTGAATATTCTCACCACTTTTGCCTTTCTAACCACTGATATACTTGTCACCATATCTTCTTTCACAAAAAATTACACCTGGAATAGTGGTCAAAGGTTGCCAGAGAATCAGAAAATGATTATTGTCTGCATTGCTGAAGATTATTTTATTGTTACTCAGCTATGATATCTTCTGTTAGAAATGATGCCAATTAACTCAATTCTCCAAATGTTTAATAATTCCATCTCATTTTATGGCTTTGGTAAGTTCAAAGTAAATTTATTATCAAATTACATATACGTCACCATATATGACCCTGAGATTCATTTTCTTGCAGGCATTCACAGTAAACACAATAGATTGCACCCAACAGGACAGACAAATAAAGAATGTGAAAAAGAAAAATAAAGAATAATAAATAAACAAGCAATATTTATGACAACTTATTGAAATGAAATGCAGTATACTTGTCTCTGACGAATGCAAGATTAAAATTAAGCCAATAAACACACTTGGTCATTCTGAAAGTTTAATAATTGGGCAGATCTTTCGGCATCACTCCCCATTTCTAATGAAGAACGCAAACTTTGCTCTGATTTCAGATTTGCATCTGCGCTTTCCAGTTTATTTAAATAAAACTGAAAGCAAAGTAACCTCAGTGACTGAAACATAACAAAATACCCTGATTAGCACTATGACTCAAAACATCATGTCGATGTGAAGATCACCCAGGACATTGCCCTGTTCTCATTACTACCATCAGGAAGGAGGCAAGATACCAGAGCCTGAAGGATCAGGAATAGCTTCTTCCCCTCTGCCATCCAATTTCTGAATGGACATTAAAGCCATGTACACTACCTCACCATTTTAAAAATTATTTTTGCATCTCTATAATTCAGCTAATTTCTCTATCATTACGTATTGCATTGTACTGTTGTTCCTAAAGACAACAAATTTCACAACATATGCCAGTGATATTAAACCTGATTCTGAAGACAGATGAGTACGTTCCTTAATTCTGACATTTACAATACTTATAACTAAATTTCAAACAGTCCTCTAATTTCTCTGATCACTTGAGGTTGAATCATCAAGACTGTAGACAGATCAGAAATGCAATCAAGGAGCTTCGTCACCTGTATAGTCCAGCAGGATTTTTAATCATAGTATTTGTTTTTGAACTTCAGATAGCAAAATCTATACTTACACATCCACAAGTAGTACAACATTTTTACTGTCCTCTGGAAGCCTGATGGGATCTCTGCTGCGAAGTCCTGGTAGAAACATGGTTTAATGGGACAGAATGAAGGTAAAGGGGGCCAGTTACTTCTTTTTGCTGCAGAAAGAAAAGAAGAAAAAGGCTAACTGGGCCTGTTTAAAAGAGAAGCTTTTAAAACAAAAACTCAAGTTTCTAGAGTTAGTGAAATTTAAGCTTTCAGCAATAGATCTTAATGAACTGTGATTGTTAATTCAGCCTAGGACCAGAACAATCTCACATCACATTACTCTGGTCTAACATCTAGATACACAATCCTTATATTTAATGTCATGAAGCAATAATTTCTCAAAACAGGTCAAAACAGAGGCAGGTTAATTGTGATCATTTTCTGAAGTGATTGTTCCATCTGCACTGTACATAGGTGGAAATTGACAATTCAAATGGTTATTTCTTTTGTCCTTTTCTAAGTGTTCACACTATTTAATCAAATACAAATATTTATTCTACCCATATTTCATGTTTGCAACAAGCTTCAAAGTATGACAGAGTCTTGATCAAGAAATAGTCTTGACTGATTTGTACCCTAACATCAATAAAGTCAAGGCACAGTCTGCAAACCTCTGAGTCTGCTGGAATAGCTGACAGCCCAATGTCTGCATGCCCAAGTCTGAATCCAAGACTAGAGACTGAGGAAGATGGACTGTCTTGGGGTTAGAGGACTGTGTATGCATGTGGGCATGCCATGTTGGCACCAGGATGTGTGGAGACACTTGTGGTCTGCTCCTAGCACACCCTTAGTTGCGTTGACACCCAACACAAATGTTGCTGTATGTTTCAATGAACATGTGATAAACTTGAATCTTTGGCAAAGTTAGAAGGGAAGGCTGTAGCAAGCCTTTGAAAAAGACTGAAGGGTGCAGATAAAGCTTTGCTGAAATAACTCGATCTCAGGAAAAACGGAAGGTGGTTTGAGCACAGTCAAAGCAAGAGAGAAAATGGCAGTAAAAGATGAGAGTAGGAGCAGATGACTGGAGTATGACTGAAGAAAGATCACGAACATATCTACTGAGGAGTTTGAGAATTATGAAGCTAATACACAGAGGGATAGAGGTGATCACAGGAATAGGAACTCCTTACCATTATAATTTTCATTCTTCAGTTCTTGCTCCTTGCGGTCTAGTTCAGCAGCTTTTCTTTCTAACTCTTCCTGCTGTCGAAGCAGTACCAACTGCGCAGCCGAGGCATTGGCCTGCATTATTCAATAACAAAATGTCAGAAACAGCAATGACCAATGTCGTGCAGGAAAGCAAAATTTCCATTTCTCATCTTTCAAAATCCCTAGGCCATTTACAAATGGCAGAGATCACGAATTGTTTTGAGGAAACCTTGTCCATCTCACATTTATAATTTCAATGCAAAACTCATTCTACTCATTTTCTTTCAAACAATTTTGAATCTCTATTAATGAACAATGAGTGAACAAGCCAATCTTGTGGGTGGTGAGGAAAGATTGTATGGTATGGGTAAACATTACCTTTTAAAAATTTGGAACTCAAAATTCAAATTTAAAATCCATTCAAAGTAAATTTATTATCAACTTTTAAAAGTGCATCTCCTCTCTAGCAAATGCCCTACACAAATTAAATGTTTTAATAATTTAATCTAATTGTTGACTGACATAGAATAATGCCAATAGCAAGCCAGCAATGATATCAATTTAAAAAAAAATCATACTGGTGTATGAGGGATTGTATTATGCAAGTGGACTTTTACTTAGTATGTCAGAATGCAAGACCTGTATTAGATAAAAGCATATGGTGAATGAGGGGCTTTTTGCTGCTGATGTGGCATCACTTACAACCAGCAACACAGCCAATAGGTGAGGACTTTTCCAGAACAAACAGTTCACATTTTTAGGTGCGTATTATTGATAGTTATAAACTCCAGATGATAAACTGTCCCCATTTGTACAAAAAAAACAAATCACATTGTCAAATATTGACATCCCAAAAATGAGACAGCATGCACAAGGGATTGGTTGGAAGGGAGGTGGGGGAAGAGAAGCAACACGATGAATGCAATTCCAAACAGCATCTTAGTAGGTCTCCACCATCATCTTGAATAGTCACTTATTCAGTTGGGCAAGTAGAGCCCGGACCAATGAACAGGGAACAAATTGGCTTATCTCAGTTTGAGATGTCAGTGTTTAAGGAACATCATAATACCAAGACAGAAAAATTTCCCGAAACCAAAATAATATACAGTATAATTGACAAAATAAAAAAAGGGTGGGTATCTGTAACTCAGGTTGTATTCTTACACTTAACACATCTGCTTTATCCAATATCCTGCTAGAATGCCTACCTTACTCTATTTTTCTTCTCACCTTGTCCTTATGCTTGAAAGGAAATCCCCCTAATAACCTGTAGGTCTCTGAGCACTTGTCATTGTTAATTGGAGCAGACAATGGACTGGATAAGGTAGTCAGAAACTTCCTGGCCTGATGTAACAGTAGTATCTGCAACACAAGCTAAACAGTCTATCTCCATGATTTTCAACTGATGTAAGGGCCCATCTCAAAAGTTCTCACCACTATTTGGAGGGTACAGATAATTGATATAATCATTCTAAGCACACAAACACCCCAATTGCAAAATGAAACATTTACAGTACTGCACAAGTCTTAGGTGTGTGAGCTTTGGAGATGTAAAAAAAAAGAGCAGCACTTGGCCGTATCATTAAATACATGTGAAGCAGGATGGAACTTTTGAGAACAACTTTTATTATAAGAAAGTCACAGCACTGGTACCAAACTAAAAACAGTTGTAATTCTTTACAAAATACTATGTAGAGTAATTCTGATCTTAAATATTACAATCGAAGAGAAATATTTCAGATATAGTAATATCAAATTTATTGCTTCAAGGGTCTATTCTGTAACTGATATTTTTTTTTTACTTAGATTAACAGCTCATAATCTAAGAGAGAGAAGCAGTGGGGAGTGTGTTTGTCCCAGTATTCAACTCATTCTTTCACCTTTGCACTTTCCCACATGAACCCCACAATTCTCTTACTGTCTAAAAATCCACTTTTCTCCATCTTGAATATAATCAGTGACTTAGTAAATATGTTCAGTGAGCGTTCAGTTCTCTTTGGTCAAATATTCTAAATATTTACTACCATCTGGGTGAAAAATTTTATCTCAGTGCTGAATGGCAGACCCCCACTGTTGTGAATAACCTCAGGTTAAAGACACCTCAGCAAAACATTAATTCTGCATCCCCATACAAGTTACCTCTTATTTTCTTAAGATAAAGAGTGCGTAGACTTAAATTGCATAATCTGTTAGGACAAGAACCACAAATGAGGAATTAATCTGGTGAATTTCTGCTATCACAAGTATGCCCTTATTCAGGCACACAAGATCTACTTGCACATTACCTTACGGAGATGTATAGAGAACATTCAGGTCTCCCTGAACACCTACATTTTAAATCTATTTTCTATCAAAATTAGGTTGACCTCATTTTTCCACATAATATGCCATCTGACAAGTCCCTGCCAAGTCACTTAGCCTATTGATATCACCCTGAAGTCTACCTACTCCTTCTTAGAACCCAAACATGATGGCGGCGCGACACAGCACGCGCAGCCGTTCCGAATGATATCGATTATGTGTTAACTAGGGGGCCGTGCACAATCCAGATTTGATGGAGACAGCCGTGAGAAGCATGAAGGAACACCTGGAGTAACTTTTGAAATGCCTGCTTCGCTGCTGCTGCTACTGTGCAATCAAGAATCTCCAGAGGGGAAGGCCCTAAATCCTTGGCTTTGCCTATTGCTGGGGCCGGGGTTGAAGCACTCAGCAGAGATGGTGCTCAGTGCTGGAAAGCTGGTTGGAGGCTCGGAGTTTTCGGACAGACTCGGAGTCGGACTGTGGTTGGATGCTTCCAGGATGCTGCATCGGCAAGTTGGCGGCGCTGGAGGTTTATTGTCTGCGTGAGATGATGGGACTTTCGAGAGACTTTTGAGATTTTTACCGTGCCATGGTCTGTTCTTATCAAATTACGGTATATTTTTGCACTGCTGTAACTATATGTTATAATTATGTGGTTTTTGTTAGTTTTTAAGGCGGTTTGTCATGTGTTTCTGTGATATCATTCTGGAAAAACATTGTATCATTTCTTAATGCATGCATTATTAAATGACAATAAAAGAGGACTGTGACTCCTCATAATCTAATCTAATCATTGTTACAAACTGCAAACAGCTAAGCCCCAGTATTTGCCTCAGCAGCACCCATCTATTCCGATATCTACCCTCCCCAACTGAAAATGACTTGTTAAAACAATGACCAACAGACCAGTATATTACTTCCAATCACACATACCTAAGCTTATCCTAGTACCATGACTTGGGATGGACATGGAATGAAAGGCTTCCTTCTGTGCTATAATCATTCCATTTTCTGATCACAGACTTTCTGAAAGTCCAAGTAAATCACATCCATATCTGCTGGCTACAAACTCAAAACTCCAAGGATTTCCCTCTGCCCAATCCTATTATCTTCTAAATGTCATGCTACCACTTTCTAAATAGCAGGTTCCAGACATTCCCTACTAATGAAGCAAAGCTAATAATAGCTCCTTGTTTTCTCAGTCCTGGTGGTGGTTTGTTGCCTGAGAAAATGAATAAATAAATAATGCATCAGATTCACTTTGATCAAAATGCCATCAAGAATGGGTACCCAAGAATAAATAGTAATAAGGGAAATCATTATTACTACAGTTGTGGGAGGTCAGCAAGTTAACGGGTGCCTGTAGAAATTCCCAGAACACAAAAACTAAGTAATCTTCAGCCAGGACAACCTGTAATGTTAACTATTTTTCTATCTGATTCCACAGATGCTGCCTGATCTGCTGAGTATTTCTAGCACCTTTTGTTTTATTTCAGATTTCTAGTGTCTGCAGTTTTTTGACCTTCAACACATTTCAACCCTTTCTTTGCATTATGTGACATTTATTTTTCTGAAATCTAGGATCTAAGAACTCTCCACTTTCATTTACAAAATGTAACAACATATGGGTATGAGCTTTTTTTGGTTTTTGGTCATTTTATAAACCAGAGAAAAATGGTACTGAAATTTCAGCAACCTCTTAAATTGGCACATTCGGACCCCAGTATACCATACTGCTATAAATACAAAGGCAAATGAAAGTAGAATCTGAAACAGTTCCATACTTGTAAGATTTATACAAGTTTATTTTTATAATTAAAGTCCAAGTTATTATTGTAAGGAGGATTATCATCCAAGGAACTGTACATGCAATTCAAAAAGGCAACTAATATTACGCACCACGGAGTAGTGAGCTTGTTGGATTGATCTGCTGAAGAGTATTCAAGGACAGACCATTTTTCTACTCATGAGACTTTCCATTGTAAGAAGTCAGTGGCACAGATGTGCTTACTCAGAAGGGTTGTCAAATTTTGGCATTTTCCAATTTCAATGGACTATTGATGTTCAGATGAATATATTTGAAAGACCTTGGACACTTGACTTCCTTAATTAGACCATGGTGGGATTGGGTGAGAAAGACAGGACCAACCTTACTGAATGGTATAGCATAAAGTTCCATGCAAAATTTTCCCATTCCAAAAACAATGCCTAACTATTCTCTCAAATCTGGGGAGAGATACAAGATGGGATAAAGCCAAAACACTACTGCTCTAAGAAGTTGAGCAGTGGAGACAAATGTATCTCAAAATAAAAGGCTGAAAATCCATGTCAGACTGTAAACATCCACATTATTTGAGGCTATTTAACTTGCAAAAATAATTCTGCATTTATGTACAATCATATCAAATCACAAACACTACAGTTAATTGAAGTGGATATGTTACACAAACTAACTCCATTATAAGCAGTTGTATCTGTCTCTAGAAAAATATAAAGCGAACCAATACTACAAGTATGGAAAGAAAGAAATCGTACTGTCTTTCACATTCCATTTCATAAAAGAGTCTGTGCTCTATTTCTGATGTGCTGTTATTATTGTAAAATAATACAAGTGGTTGCCAATCTGTGCAACACTGAAACTATTTCCTTCTATAACAAATAAGAGATAAATATTAGTTTAGATATCATGGAAGACTCTCTGGGCTTTTATGAAATGGTGGCACAGGACTTTTTGCATCCATTTGAGAGAGCAGGCAAGTCTCCTTTCAACGTCTCATGTATGACACCTCTGCAAATGCCTCACTATGAGCAGTCTATGTTTTTGTGTTCATTCTCTGAACTAGGACTTGATCCAGAACACAAACAGGAGAAAATTCCCCACAAAGATTTACAACTTACCCAGGAAGGAAAGAAAATGATTACATATCAGATTCATCTCCCCTTCAAACAATGCCATGGGTTTTTAAAAAAAAAGCGTCTTGGAAAATATCCTGTTTAAGATAACAGATACTACAGCAGAAGGCTAATGGGGCCTCTGTGCAATGGTTTACGAAGGGAACATTCATTCCAGATCCCCACTTGGTGCAAGATAGCCTTGTTGACACTGTAGCACTTTCCAATATAACATTACACTGCCCACCTCAGATTACGTGTACAGCTGTGGTGTAGACTGAACCAATAAATTAAAACAAATCTTCTGATTCACAGATAAGAATGCCACCAACTGAGTTAAGTTAACTTATATTAATGTTTTGCTTTCTTTTATGCTAAATGTATACTGGACTCCCATAATTATTTTAACATACCTGAGGAGCAGGTTCCACTGTAGGCTGTAAGATTGCTGGTTGAGAAGGGGTAGTTTTCGGCCCAGCTGGTACTTTGATATCTGATGCCACAGGGGTCTGGAGGACAAAACACAAATTAGGAACACATTAAAGTACTAATTCTGAATTAAGCATCATAGATCCCTTCTACACATTGGGAATCAAATCTATATTAATGGATATTTGTAGAAAATGTCCAACATAAGAAAACTAATACTTGTGTATCAGACCTCATCTTGCACATAAAGAACACATAGGAACATGTTTGGCACCACTTTGTGGGCCGAAGGGCCTGTATTGTGCTGTAGGTTTTCTATGTTTCTGTAAACACTGAATGCACTTCAAAAATTGTTAAGAACTGACACTGACAATTTCTACCTTTGATGTCTCTCATTCCTTTATGGGTTCTGTTGAAGATCATGACCTGGAGTTACACCCAGACTTTGGTTTGGTTCTCTGCAGTGGTGTGACCTGCTCCCGGGGGCTCACGACCAGCCGCTTTTTGAAATCCTAAGGACGCAGCCTGGAAGATGAGCGTGCCTTTGGAGTTCCAAGGTTTCACAGTCCTGTGAATGGGCTGATTCTATGCCGGTGCCACCAAATGAAGCTCATGGGAGTAAAAGGAACATCGGGAACAGCGGATCAGTTGCCAAGGGCCCTGTATTCAGTGAATCACGCACTCTTTCTCTCATTAGAGAGTGTGCTGCCGATTCTCCAGTCAGAAAACATGGGGGGGGGGGGAGAAAGGTGGCGTGACTGACTTTTAACACTGTTAATCAGCAAATTGTTTTGTTATGTCTCCCCTCCTGCTGTGAAAAGGGGACACCTTTTTCCCTTTATTAGGGAGGGAGAGTGAGCCTGTGGTATGTCAAATTATCCGGTAATTTTTGTTACACTGCAGATCATGGTCTTTACTGGGGGCTTTGCTTGGTGGGTGGAAGGTGCTGATGCTTTTTTTTGTTAAAGTTAGTGGGGGTGGAGGAGGATCATTGCTCTGCTGCTGTTTGTGCGTGGGGGGAGTAGGGAATCTCATTCTTTGGGGGTATTCTTCGGTTTTTGTGGATGCCTGCAAAGAACAAGAATTTCAGGATGTATACTGCATACATTCTCTGATATTAAATGGAACTATTGAAGCCAATCTATAGAGGCAATGGCATACTACAAGTTGAACTACCAACTGCTGTACACCTCATTGGGGTGGGAAGGTCAGGAATTCAGGCCAAGACATCATATGAATGTACTTTTATTTAGATGCTGCAATGATATGTTACACCCATCAGAACCAGTGAAATAAAATGAATCTTCCTCTGCCTTATTCAACTGTATACCCCACTGAAAGTTTAGAATTCAAAATTTACTGTATAACCACCCATAAACTGCACAATAAGCTGTAATATTACAGTACAATTGTTGTAACTTAATGTGTAGAATTTTTGACTAGTCCACTATAACTAATGAAGTCTGTTATAACTTGTGCCAAGATGAGACCCCCCCACCCCAGGGTGGAGAAGTAACACATTATATTCCATCTGGGTAGCCTCCAACCTGATGGCATGTATATTGATTTCTCCTACCAGTTAAAAAAAAATCCCTCCTCCCCTATACTCCACTCCGATCTTTTACCTCTTCTCACCTGCCTATCACTACCCCCACCTCCTGGTCTTCTCTTCCTTCCTTTTCTCACATGGTCCACTCTCCTCTCCTGTCAGATTCCTTCTTCTCCAGCCCTTGATCTTTCCCACCCACCTGGCTTCACTTATCACCTTCTAGCTACCCTCCTTCCCCTAACCCCACCTCTTTATTCTGACCTCTTTCCCCTTTCTTCTCAGTCCTGAAGAAGGGTCTCGACCTGAAATGTTGATTGTTTATTCATTTCCCTAGATGCTACCTGACCTGCTGAGTTCCTTCAGCTTTTTGTGTGTGTGTAACTAATGAAGTCTTATTTTGCCTTATGTATAACAATTTTGTCTTATGTACAACAATTATCTGACGTATTGAAGACGACTATTTTCTGAAATGTAATTTATCAAGGATTTAACATACTAAGCACGGAACAGAATAAATTGGTTTCTGAATATCTTATCTAAAAATTGTTAATTTAGGTCAGAATTATTCCATCACAGCCCTACTGGGTTATTTTATTTTTATCTCTCAGCAAAACTTAGCTTTGAGAGATATGGTGTGGATCCAACAAAAAAGATGGTGTGCATTGGAGATTGGAATGCAGAGGATGGTTAACATCTTCCTAATAGATTAGGAGCAGAAAATTAGGAAGGAGGAAAATTGAATAAATTATGCTAGCTGATACAATTCTAGGAGAGCATGGGGATCACACACCTTTCTCAGTGTCCAAAGAATCTCTTCCAGTTATTAAATACTCCATCACCAGCAGCCGTAGATCCTAGGGATCATGGGTTTGCGCCTCTGGTGGACTGTGTCCTCTCCAGGGCAGAAAGATTTGAAGAACCGGCTGTTGCCCATGCAGCGGGATCCCCCTCTCCATGTCACTGATGCAGTGCAAGGGAAGGGCAAGCATCGATACAGCTTGGCACCAGTGTCGTCGAGGTTGTCACAGTGAAGTTGTAAACAACATCAAACTGCCTTAGGGACGGCGGCTCTGGATTTCTTCCTCGGGGTTTACTCCCGAAGCCTCTCCCATGGGTGGGTATGGCCACAAGGCAGCAAAGGTTTAAAATCAGAGTTTTCCTTCTCCAAGGGAAACTACCAGCTATCAAAATTACTTCATAATGAGCTGAATGACACTGGCTACTATGGTGAATTTTATCCTTCTTTCTGATTAGACCCTTCATAAGATCAACAGATCCCCTCATTCAAATGGGTGTTCTTTGCTTCTGGAGTTGGTTAATGATTTTTAAGAAATCATTTCTTTCAATCAGTTTTGAGATATTAACAAGTTTTTAATAACATAAATTAGGTATCAACATCCTGAACCTCTCTGACACAGAACCTTTATTGCCTCCTGTCAAAATCTACTTGCTGCGGTGGTCTTCCAGGACCTAGAGTCCCAGTGAGAGTCCACATATGCACGGGGAGAATGTGGGTATAATCCAGCATGAGTTTGTCCCTTCTTATGTTTAGTAACATGAACAAGTTAAAGTCTGACAATTTACATACCAACATTTTTTTGAGGGATTTCCAGTATCTTGTGGTGCACAGTAGGTTTAACTAACAAATTACCACTATATCCTGGCTTATGTTCAATGTCACTCCTACCCACAATTAATCATTACTCAAAAATACATCCGCCCTGATGAGCAAACACTGCAACATAAAACGATCTCTTTCTCAGCTAAGATTGAGAACTCAAGTGTTGCAGTGAAAAATACTTATGCATAGAAGCAAATGGAGCAAACCTACAGGTGGAAAACTTGTACAACTCCAGGAGTAGAAATAAAGACCAATATTAATGTTCTCTCTATAGAACTCAAAGAAAGAATGAGTTACCAATAATGTCAAAACTTACCAGCCTGCTATTCTCCGTGAATGGATTAAAATCATCAATACCTTGCTGAGTTGTATTCGTATGCTGAGTTACTGAAGGGTCCTGAGAAAACAAAAAGACAAAGTTCAAATAGTTTTGGGTAAACACTACCAATTAAAACAAGGGGTTCACTTTTCTTCAAAGTTCAAAGTAAATTTATGACCAAAGTACACAAGTTACCATCCTGAAATTTTTTTTGTGGGCATTCACAGTAAATACAAAGAAACACAATAGAATGGAGGAAAAACTGCAAAGATGGACAAATAACCAAGATGCAAAAGACAACAAATTGTGCAAATACAAAAAAAAAGCAAGAAATATAGAGAACAAAACTGATCACAATAGATCTCTACTCAATTATTTTTCTACTCAATTCTCAATCTCTTCCTCTTCCCCATCATTTAAGAAGAAATTTTTGTGGACCCTCTCACCAAACAAACAATAAAACATTTATTAAAATAATGGGATGACAAGCTGTATATTTTAGTCCACACCGTTAGCCCAACACTTTGTGAAAGACAAGCTCTGTAACTAAACTGACCCTTGATAGCTTGTGTCCCTTGGGGACAAAAAGAATGAATTAGTATTGAGTAATGCGACCAAGGCCTTGAATGGTTACTTGGTACTGGTCTTAACGGTGGAGGTCATATCTAACATGCTAAAGAGAGATGTTATGATGTGATGGGAGATGAAGACCTCTATACAATTACTGTCACAGAGGAGGTAGTGACGAGCAAACTAGTGGGCCTAAAGGTAGACACATCCCCTGGTCCTGATGTGATATATCCCAGGGTGCTGAAAGTTATGGTAGATTCGCTTGTGCTAATTCACCAAAATTCTCTGAATACTGAGTAAGCCCTGGTGAAGATGGCAAACGGTATGACACTGTTTAAAAAAAGGATGAAGGTAAAAGGCAGGTAACAATAGATCCATTAAGTTAATGCCTGTAATCAGGAAATTGCTTGAAGTTATTGTTTAGGAAGAAAGAGTAAGACGTCTGGATAGAAGTAGTTCCATTACGCAGACAAGTACTCACGAAAGGTAGGCCTTGTTCTTTGAGGATATTATGAGCACCATGGATACAGGGGAACAGGGAGAGCTTGTGTGGATTGGGACTGCTCTGAGAACTGGTTTAACCATGATAGGCACAGAAACCCATGTTGGAAGGAAGTATCTCCATCTGCAAACTGGAGATGGTAGGCATAGTAACAGGCAATTATTTAAGTCAGACTTATCATATGAAATTATCATTTCTGCCAGTTTTGAAACTGCTGCAGGTTACAAGTTTTACTCAAATAAAAGCATTTTAAACTTTTCATTGTGTTGCTGGCAGACTTCCAGATTTGGTTAGAGGTATTATCCTGTATAACCAATTCAAGTAGAAATTGTTTGTTTTTTTCCCCATATAAATCTGAAGATGTGAACAAAACCTCTTCCTAATGTCCTCCACACTGACAATCAACACAGGCACACCTCAAGGATATGTGCTTTTCTACCTGCTCTACTCTCTCTGTACTCGTGACTGCATGGCTAGACATACGCAAATGGCATCTATAAATTCACAGAATCTTGCGTGGCGACAAGGGAGTGCCCAGGAACAAGACAGATCGGTTGGTTGAGTGGTGTCGCAACAGCAGCCTTGCACTCAATGTCACCAAGACCAAGGAACCAATTGTGGACTTCAAGAAGGGGAAGTTGGGAGAAAATGCACCAAGCCCCATTGAGGGATCAGCAGCAGGGGATCTTACTCTAGCATTTTGATGCAATCACAAAGAAGGCATGCCAACAGCTATACTTCATTTAGGAGCTTGAGGAAATATGCTAATGTCAAAGACTCTTACTGTACAAACTTCTATAGATACATGAAGCAGAACATTCTTACTGGTTGTTTCATCACCTAGTAATGAGGCTCCAAAACACAGGATCAAAAGAGGCTGCAGAAAGTTGTTGACTCAGCCAGCTTCTTCATGGGAACAACATGGGCATCTTCAAACCGGAGTGCCTCAAGAAGGTAGGCGGTATCCATAATTAGGGACCTTCACTATCCCAGACGTGGCCTCTTCTCAGTATTACCGCAAGGGAAAATGTACAGGAGCTTTTAGGAACAGCTTCTTCCCCTCTGCCATCAGATTTCTGAACAGTCCATGAACCCCACTTTGTTATCCCTCTCTAGCACTATTCACTTCTATTGTAACATCCATTTTGTTTTGTCTTGCACTGTATTGCTGCACTAAACTAATTTTATTACATATCAGTGATAATAAACCAGATTTTTAAAATACTGATCCAATTTAAGTTTCATTATCCCACACCTATCAATTGTATATATCAAGCACCAATTACAGCCTAACTGGTAATCCAAGTAACAAACTGCAGTAACAGTTGATACTGTTGGCACTGAAAGCCATGAAGTAAAATTAAATATTTACTACAAATTCTGTAGAAGGATTCCAGTCTCAGATCGAAGAAGTCAAAAAAATTCAAGAGGTGCTAAAGATTACAGCTTAATTCCAATCACTGGTAATTTTAAGTATTAACCTAATCGCATTTGATAAGAAGATAATCAAGCAACCTTTCAATTCAAATGCTTGTAGTTGAGCAATACTTTAAGCAATTAAACTTAGGAACAATATCCAAACCATAATTTTTCTTTTTTTTAAATTTTATTTTTATTTGGATAAGGAATTCACAAGTATCATGTACTTTTTTCACACGTATAACCTTTTCCATTTTTTTATATGTATAAAACTATTATTTATACATTCTTAAGTACACATTGAGATGATATAAAAGGAAATTAGACACTTAAATAGATGATTATGTACAGTGGTAATTCTAATCTATTAGGCTAAGTAACGGTATTAGTTGTTAAGAAAAATAGTAATAATAGTTTCCATATCTCTCTTCTGGACCATTTCCACTGGTCCAAAATGTTGTATGTAAGCCTATGTAACAACCATTGTAGGTGTTTATATCCTAACTTGTTCATGCTTGCTCCTGCCCCCAGACATAATTATCCAATCCCTATGTACTTATTTACTTAATTTTATCATTTTTTTATACCTTTCCCAAATCTTTTCCTTTACTTGTATTAATTCTCTATTTTCCAAAAGAAAACAAAAAACAGTAAACATTTAGACTAGGGGTGCTTACGTTAGCAGTATTACTGTGTTGATGAGAAGAGCAGTATAAATCATTAGGAGAGTCATCTAAAGTCTGCTCGCATTGGGGTTATATATTCAATCCATTTATTTCAGATTTGCCAAAATTTTTCTTTTTGAATTCTCAGGGAGTAAGTCAACTTTTCCATTTTAAATATTTCCAGGATGATTTTGTGCCAATCTTCTAATGTAGGTGGCATTGGATTTAGCCACTATCTAGTGATTGATTTCTTACTTGCCGCTAAGAGGGCCTGCAGCAACTTTATATCTTCCTTCTGTTCAAGAAACAATACATGCCCCAAATAGAGCGTCTCAAAGTTCAGAGGTATCTGGGACCTAAGTACCTTAACTAATGTTCTATGAATACCTTCCCAATACATACTTAATTTAGGGCAATCCCAGAAAATATGAAAATGATTTGCCTCCTTGGAGCCGCACCTTCTCCAACACGTCACGTTTGTATCTTTATATTTTTCCTGATATGGGGTCTTGAAGTATCTTATAATATTTTTCCAACAACGTTCTCTCCAAGTCAAAGAATTAGTCGAGGACCACTGAAAGCTGCATATTTTCCCCCAAGCCTTCTCTGAAAGTACCAACCCCACTTCTTTCTCCCACTTCTCTTTAATATACAATGTGTTTACATTTTTAGCATGGGCGAGTGCATTATATAATCGAGAAACTGATTTACTAGGTATTAAACTGCAAGCCGAATTCAGAATCTTGAAAAATTCTAATTCTACTGTTGATAGGTCTGTATATAGAAACATAGAAAATAGGTGCAGGAGTAGGCCATTTGGCCCTTCGAGCCTGCACCACCATTTATTATGATCATGGCTGATCATCCAACTCAGAACCCCGCCCCAGCCTTCCCTCCATACCCCCTGACCCCCGTAGCCACTTATCTACAACTCTGGTTAACATAGTTTCGTACTTGAAGGTACCTGAAAAAGTCATTGTGTTCTAGGCCATGTTTGTCCTGCAGGATTTGGAAACTTTGTAATACTCTTTTATCCACAAGTGAGAGGTAGGTAGTAAGACCTTTCTTTATCCATAGTTCAAATCTTTTATCTCCTCTGTTGGGAAGGAATTCGGTATCATATGCACACCATCTGAAGAGTTTTAACATGTTATTAATTCCACACGAATTAACCACCTTCTGCCATACTTTTAATATAAGATTTATCCAACTGTTTTTAAATTTTTCCAATTGGGCCATCAATCCTTTGTCAGCTATTGAGGCCTGTAGAGGAAAACTGTCAACTAATCCAAATTCTATTTCCTTCAATCTAGCCTTATATTCCCTATTACACCAATATAACAGAGGGGTTATCTGTGAGGCATAAAAATAATTTTTCAGGCAAGGAAGAACCATACCTCCTCCTTCCTTCCCTAACTGTAAGGTGTTATATCGAATTCTAGGTTTCTTTCCTTGCCAAATGAAGTGGGAAATCCATTTGTCCCATTCCCTGAATTGATTCAAACCATAATTTTTCATGTCTTTTAATGCAAAAAAGAATCATTGTTTTGATCTCAGTAAGAAGAACTTCCTAGTGGTTACCAGATTAGACTTAATTTGAGTCTAAAATTGCTGAAATGAAATAACAAAGATTTTCTATGTTAATAGTTCCCTCAGCCATTGTTAATATGCATTTTAATGCATCATAAGTTCAAAAAGAAATTAACAATGTAATAAAATTTGTCACAGAAATATTGATGACATTCTATTTGCCCAATATCGGCTTACTCTTGCAGGGAGAATCATCGCAACATTAATTTTTCTCGTCATTTCACTATCTTAATTTGCTTTCTTCATCATCTCCGTGACAATTCTGACAGCAAGTCCTCTCCAAAAATTTAGCATCTTCTCTTCCTCTGCCAACCATTACTGTTTAGTTTGCCATGTGTACATTATTAGACTGATTTATCTCAGCTGCTCCCTCATCCAAGAATGAAGTTTCTTTCCTGCAGCCCTCACATTATTCTCTCTTAACCGGAGATTAACTTTTGGACCCTTGACTGAATTGACTCTGGAATTTGAATGCACCTTCTTGATTAGAATGAGACATGAGGTACTGAGTAGTTTTATCAAGACTATTGCCATATCAGCACTTCAATATTTTTGTTCACATTCATTTATTTATCTCATGTACATCAAAACACAACAAAATATGTCGTTTGCACTAACAATCCACACAACCTGGGATCAGCCGGCAATTATATCCACACATTCTGGCATCAACACAGCATGCGTATAACCCTAGGACAGACCCCCAGATTTCCAGTGGACTTGTGGACAATGGATAATGGGCCTCCAACTTCATCAGGGACTTCAGACTCAAAGACCCAGGGCTTTGGCCATCAAACCTCAACTTCCAGACTTCCTAAATGATCTCCAGGCTTCAATCTAAGGTTGATGCCAGGACTAGCCACTAATGGAACCCCAAACTCATCAACTCATGCACCTTGGGGGGTCGGGGGGGGGGGGGGTTATGCCGTTTTTCATGCTTCCTGCTCTCATAGACATCCGATTCCAGAACCCACTGACCAGGGGGAAGAGGAGGTGGGTGACGGGATTTAGATGACCCAGTGGGCCACCACCCCTTATTGTAGCTGGTCCTTATCCACAGTGCTTGCCAGCCTGACATCCATAGGATGTCCTCTTTCACCCATCCACGTTGCTGGCCTTCGAACGTAGAGCAGAAGCCTAGACTCCTACCTGACCTCTAACTCCTCCATATCCCCGTCCCTAAACCCTGGGAAGCTGAAAAGCCTGAAGGTAGGTAAGTCAGTTGGACCAGATGGACTGCATCGCAGGGTTCTGAAAGAGGTAGTTGAAGAGATTGTGGAGGCATTATAATAATCAAATGTCACTCCACTCTTTAAGAAAGGAGGGAGGCAGAAGAAAGAAAGTTATAAGCCAATTAGCCTGACTTTACTTGTTGGAAAGATGTTTGAGTCTATTATTAAGGATGAGGTACTTGGAAGCTCATGATAAAATGGGCCTAAGTCAGCATGGTTTTTTAAAGGCGAAGTCTTGCCTGACAAATCTGCTATTTCCTCAAATGATTGTAGTTAGGATAGATAAAGGAGAGTCGGTGGATGTTTAAAAACACAAACAACAGGAATTCTGCAGATGCTGGAAATTCAAGCAACACACATCAAAGTTGCTGGTGAACGCAGCAGGCCAGGCAGCATCTCTAGGAAGAGGTACAGTCGACGTTTCAGGCCAAGACCCTTCGTTAGGACTTACGAAGGGTCTCGGCCTGAAATGTCGACTGTACCTCTTCCTAGAGATGCTGCCTGGCCTGCTGCGTTCACCAGCAACTTTGATGTGTGTTGGTGGATGTTGTTTATTTGGATTTTCAGAAGGCTTTTGACAAGGTGCGCACGAGGCTGTTTACCAAAACAGGAACCCATGATATTACAGGGAAGGTATTTGGCATGGATAGAAACATGATAAAATCTGCAGATGCTGGAAATCCAAACAATACAGATACAAAATGCTGGAGGAACTCAGCAAGCCAGGCAGCATCTATGTAAAAAAAGGTACAGTTGATGTATCAGGCAGGACTGAGACCGAAGGGGGCCTTTTCTGGCTGGCTGCCGGTGACTAGTGGTGTGCCACAGTGGTCGGTGTTGGGACAGCTTCTTTTCAAATTGCTTGTCAATGGTCTGGATGAAGGAACTGATGGCTTTGTGGCCAAGTTTGCAGACGATACAAAGATAGGTGGAGGACTTAGACTAGGGGAAGGGGTGTAAAGAAGTGCCAGATGGAATATAGTGTAGGGGAGTGCATGGTCATGCACTTTGGTAAAAGGAATAAAGACATGGACTATTTTCTAAATGGGAGAAATTACAAAAATCAAAGGTGCAAAGTGACTTCGGAGACCTCATGCAAGGTTCCCAAAAGTTAACCTGTATGTTGAATCAGTGACAAATGCAATGCTAGCATTCATTTTGAGAGGACTAGAACATAAAAGCAAGGATGTAATGCTGAGGTTTTAAGGCATTGGTCAGACCACATGGAGTATTGAGAGCAGTTTTGGGCCACTTGCCTAAGAAAAGATGCACTGCCATTGGTGAGGATCCAGAGGAGGTTCACAACAATGATCACAGCAATAAAAGGGTTAACACACATATTAAGTGTTTGATGGCTCTGGGATCTATACTTGCTGGAGTTGAGAAGAATGAGAGAGTATCGTTGAAACCTATCGATTTTTGAAAGGGACAGATGGAGTTGATGTGAAAAGAATGTTTCCTACAGCAGTGGACTCTAGGACCAGAAGACACAGTGTCAGAATTTAGGAATGTCCATTTAGAACAGAGATGAGGAAAATTTTCTTTAGCCAGAGGGTAGCGAATATGTGGATTCACTGCCACAGACAGCTGTACAGGGCAGTTCATTAAGTATATTTAAAGTGAAGGTTGATAGGTGTCAAAGATCACGAACAGCAGCAGGTGAATGAGGTTGAGAAGGATAATAAATCAGCCATGACGAAACGGTGGAGCCAAATGGCCCAATTCTGCTTCCATGTCTTATGATCCAAATTTCTTGGAATATAGATTAAGAAATTATACTACATGCCTAAAAATGTAGATAACCTTTAAGGGAGGTTTGACTAGATGGGATGGACATAGAGGGCTATTGTCCAGGCGTAGGTTGAAGGGACTAGGCAGAATACTAGTTTGGCACAGATTAGATGGGCCAAAGGATTTGTTTCTGTGCTGTAGTGCTTTATCCCTCTACAACCAGTTTTGTGGTTGTTACTGAGTAAACAGCTTTACTCAATGCTCATTAAACCAGCGAATTTAGTAACAAATGAGATTCAAAAATATAAATATTGAAATTTAGCTTGTATCAACAATAAACAAACTGAAATAATAGTTAGTGACATAAGGAACTTAAATATACCCCTCTAATGTCCCAGACAGCGACAATATCCAGTTGGCAATTAAACCATCCAAGCCAGGAAGACCCAAGAGTCAATCTCAGCCAAGAATTGAACAATGTGATAGCAAAATAAATCTCTATCACATATCAAGGCCAAATAAAAACAAGATCCAGTAACATTGACCCACATCAGATTAGCACCTAATAGGATTTGACTGTGGTAGTTTCTCTGCATATCTAACCCCCCCCCCTTCCCCAGCTGACCCACTCTCCACAATTAACCACTGACAATCAAGCTGTATATCAGATAAAAATAGATTGTAACCATGAAGCCATACACATCAAAATTAATATTTAGTGTTATAGGGGAAAAGAGAAATTAAAGACCCTGCAAAGCACAAGCTGTCAGTCTACGGAAATTTTTTAAAAAAACTTAAACAAAGATTTAGATTTTAACTGTGCAGATCACACAGGCCTCACATGCAATTCACCAATTACTCATCCAAAGTGCATGACACTGCACTTTATTCTTACCTCTGGTAACTCGAGAGATTCTAAGAGGAAGAGTCTTGTGTGGAAATCTAATTCGATTTTATTATGAATTGAGTGACTAAATAAGCATTGTGAAAAAATCCTATTGCTTCATCTTCCCACAGTGTTGCAAATTCTTTTAACTAAACCATTATCCTTCTGAAAGCTATTATTGAATCTACTTCCACAACTATCTTCAGCAGCGTATTCCAAACAGGAAACACTTATGTAAAGTTTACTTTTGTGGTCACTTTGGTTCTGCTGTCAATTAGAATCACTATGCAACCTGTTTTTTGACCATACCGCCAATGGTAGTTCCTTTTATCAGTCCTCTCCAGACACCATGTAATTTTATTTACTGCATTTGTCAGATCCCCTCTCAACCTCCTGTGTCAACATGAACATGCCCATCTTATTCATTCTATCTACAGAACTAAAAAAAATCTCAAATCTGAAACCACTCTAGAAAATCTTTCACTATCACTCCAAGGGCCTCACATCTTTACCAAAGTGTAATGCCTAGACTTGGACACCATTCATATTTCATAAAGGCGTGGGCTTTTCCTACTTTTGTATTCCAAGATTGTATTTATATCAATAAATTATAAGATATTACAGGAATCAAGGGAAATTACACTACTACAGAAAACATTACAATTTTATTGAATTGTGGGAAATGTCTGAGGTGCTAAATGACTTACTGATGATTTCATATGCTCTCAAAGTCTGGGATCTTGCAAATTTTTTTAATTTAAATAAACACAAGAAATTCTGCACATGCTGGAAATCCAAAGCAACACAGAAAATGCTGGAGGAACTCAGGAGGTTAGGCAGCATCTATGGAAATAATGAGATAGTTGATGTTTCAGGCTGCCCTTCTTCAAGATTGGGAAGGAAGGAAGAAGCCAGAATAAAAAAAGTATGGGGGGAGGGGAAGGTGGCTAGCAGGAAGGTGAAAGGTGAAGCCAGATGGCTGGGATAGGTCAAGGGCTGGAGGATGAACTTTTAAAAATCCACTTCCTCAATATTCCCTACCACTTTCAATGATAAACATTTATTCTCTCACCCAATTTATACCCTCTTTTGAACACAAACTCTAACAAAATATTACCTTTGAATAAAAGTACATCAAGCAACATGGAACAGGCAGTTCATGGCAAGACAGCTTACTTTGTTTAATAGGTTCATGCATCATCTGATGTTTGAATCTAAGGCACATATATTTTAAAAACAATGATAGGTTCTTATCGAGTTTGTCTGAATTACGAAAGTAATTTTTTTAGATTATGAAGACACACAGTCCTCTTTTATTGTCATTTAGTAATGCATGCATTAAGAAATGACAAAATATTTCCTCCGGTGTGATATCACACAACACAGGACAAACCAAGACTGAAAAAACTGACAACACCACATAATTATAACATATAGTTACAACAGTGCAACAAAACCATAACTTGATGAAGAAGTCCATGAGCACAGTAAAAGTTCAAAGTCTCTCAAATGTCCCACATCTCACACAAATGGGAGAAGGAAGAAAAACTCTCCCTGCCATGCCCGACCACAATTTGGAGGCTGCAATAAGATTTGTACCTCAAAGGGACAGAGCAGAAAGATGGGATCAGGAGACAGAGAACTAAACAAGCTTGTTCACTTCACTCACCTGAACTCTGAACTGATTTCACAACCTAAAAACTCACTTTCAAAGATTTTACAACTCATGTTTTCAGTTCTTTCTTTCTTTCTATGCACCATGCCTTCTCTTGTACATTGTTTGTTTGTTATGTATAGTTTTTCATAAATTCTCAAGGTAGTATATGCTGATATATAGGTGGACAATAATTTTACTTTAACTTTTACTTTGTTAACCATTTTGCAGTCAATTTTTTTAATGAACATCAAATCAAGTATGGAGTTGTGAAGCAACACACAAAATGCTGGAAGAACTCAGCACGCGAGGCCGCATCTATGGAATATAGTTAACAGTCGACGTTTTGGGACAAAACCCTTCATCAGGACTGGAAAGGAAGGGGAGAAGTCAGAGGAAGGTGATGGGGGCAGGGAAGGAAGTGAAACGCTGGGATACATGGCTGTGCTAGCAGGTCTGGGTGAGAACACGGCTGACACATCAGAGGGTAGCAGAGATCACAGAGGGGAAACAGAGAGAAGGTTGCACTTCTAAAGGGAAGGTTTAAACTTCTTCAGGGTAGGATTCCCTCAAAGAGACTTTGCAGTGGAGTCGTAAATCACAAATATGAGAAAATCTAGTGCAAAAACAACAGCTGTGATAAAATTCATAAGGACAGCCAAGTGCAAAATTACACTGTAGCCATTGCCCGGTCAAGATTAATATTTTGCATGAATCAGCAAATCACCGCTACAGGAATACTTACATTTAATAAAGGTAATCGAAGGGAAAAAAAGGCAAAAACAATAAACTAAAATGAATCTTTATCTACCATCACTGCATATTGAATTTTACGTGATCTGTTCTTTCTTGGAAGTTGACCGAATTATTTTATGTAATTGTGCTTTTTGGGTGGCAAGGTGGAGTTATATCTCTACCAAAGGAGATGCAAGGTATTCCTTCCCTCCACAAGCCTGCAGAACTGTTGGGTAAGGTGTAGCATCTGCTTAGCCCCTCAATCAGGGTCTCATGAAGCCATGGGCGCAGGTGGTAGGTGGACATATGAGCAGCTAATGCATATCCCAAGTCCTGGTTATGTGACCACTGATGCCAGGCAGACAATCACTGACGAGTATTGATAAGGCTGGGGTCACCCAAATTGTAAAGACACTGCCCAGAAGGCTGCAATAAAAGACCACTTCCGTAGAAATATTTGCCAAAAACAATCATGGTCAAAGACCATGACTGCCCATGTCTTATGACACAGCACGTCATGATGACTGGTTGTGCTTTGATAGATGCATCAACTTTTGTAAATAGTGGTACAGAATTAGAGCGTTCATTGCAATTGTTTCAGCTAATAAGGAACTTCTTGTTTAATGTATTTAAGAGTTTACTGGAGACAAAAGACTGCAGATGCTGGAATCCGGAACAAAAAAAACCAAATTGCTGGAAGAACTCGGGGGGCAGCTGTAAACGGAGAGCGATGATTCGGGTCAAGACCCTTCACCTACACTGCTGAGACAGCTTTATTTTGGAATGTGAGTAACACAGGAAAGGCCTCCATTTATAGATGATCCTGACTGCTGTGAAGGTGCTCCTGGTGGTGAGCCACCTTTGTGAACTGCTGCAGTCCTTCTGGTGACGGCACTCCCCTCTGTGCTGTTCGTAGGATGTCCCAGGATTTAGATACAGTGTCCGAGGAAAGTCAAAGCAGGCATGTGATTTGGAGGGGAGCATGTGTAAGTGATTCCCATCTGCTCACTGCCTTTGTTGTCAAGGTTTTGCGAGGAACTGACAAAATAGCTAAGCCAGTAAAGAAATACATACACTTTATAGATGGCACACAGGCCTTCAGTTTTACACACCTGTATTTGTAAATGTCCTGAATAATGGGAAGTTCACATCTACAGATGCGCTGGGCTGTCTACAACATTCTCTGCAGAGTCTTGCGATTGAGGGACAAGGAAAAAATGGTAGAAAAAGGGAACTGTGGCTGACGAAACACGTGATCAAGAGGAAGAAGGAAGCACATGTTAGATATAAGAAGCAGGAAGCAGGAGGGGCTCATGAGAAATATAGGGTAGCCAGGAAGGAGCTTAAGAAAGGACTTAGGAGAGCTCGAAGGGGGCATGAGAAGGCCTTGGCATGTAGAATTAAGGAGAACCCCAAGGTGTTCTATGCGTATGTGAAGAACAGAAGGATGACAAGAATGAAGGTGGGGCCGCTAAAGGATAAAGAAGGCAACATGTGCCTGGAGGCGGAGGAGGTTGGGGAGGTCCTAAATGAATACTTTGCTTCAGTATTCACAAGTGAAAAGGACCTTGATCAGGGTGAGGTCGAAATAGAACAGGCCTGTGTGCTGGACAATGTGAAGATTAAGGAAGAAGTAGTGTTGGATCTTCTTAAAAACATCAAGATTGATAAGTCCTCAGGGCCGGACGTGATATACCCCAGGTTGCTGTGGGAAGTGAGAGAAGAGATCGCTGGAGCAGTAGCTATGATCTTTGAATCCTCTTAGGCTGCAGGGGAGGTGCCGGAGGATTGGAGAATGGCAAATGTAGTTCCCTTGTTTAAAAAAGGTAATAGCGAAAATCCTGGGAACTATAGACTGGTGAGTCCTACGTCAGTGGTCTGCAAACTATTGGAATGGATTCTTAAGGATAGGATCTATGAGCATTTGGAGAAGTACAGTCTACTCAAGGATAGTCAACATTGGTTTATGAAGGGAAGGTTGTGCCTCACAAACCTAATTGAGTTTTTTTGAAGAGGTAACAAAAGAAATTGATGAGGGTAGGGCGGTAGATGTGGTCTACATGGATTTTAGCAAAGCATTTGACAAGGTCCCCCACGAGAGACTCATCCAGAAAGTCACGATGCATGGGATCAGTGGAACCTTGGCTGTTTGGATAAAAAATTGGCTTACAGGAAGAAAGCAGAGGGTAGTAGTGGAAGGAAAGTATTCTGCCTGGAGGTCAGTGACTAGTGGAGTGCCGCAAGGATCTGTCCTGGGACCCCTGCTCTTTGCGATTTTTATAAATGACCTGGATGAAGAGGTGGAAGGATGGGTGAGTAAGTTCGTGGATGACACAAAGATTGGAGGAGTTGTGCATGGAGCTGTAGGTTGTCGAAGGTTACAAAAAAATATAGATGCGGAGTTGGGCAGAAAAGTGGCAGATGGAGTTCAATCTGGATAAGTGTGAGGTAATACATTTTGGAAGGACAAACCAGAAGGCTGAGTACAGGGTTAATGGTCGGTTACTTAAGAGTGTGGATGAACAGAGGGACCTTGGGGTTCAAATCCATACAACCCTCAAGGTCGCTGCACAGGTTGATAGGATAGTTAAGAAGGCCTATGGGATGTTAGGCTTCATTAATAGGGGGACTGAGTTCAAGAGTAGAGAGGTCATGTTGCAACTCTACAAATCTCTGGTGAGATCACACTTAGAGTATTGTGTTCAGTTCTGGTCACCTCATTATAGGAAGAATGTGGAAGCTATGGAGAGGGTGCAGAGGAGATTTACCAGGATGTTGCCTGGATTGGAAAACAAGTCTTATGAGGCAAGGTTAACAGAGCTGGGACTTTTCTCTTTGGAGCGTAGGAGGATGAGAGGGGACTTGATAGAGGTCTACAAGATTATGAGAGGCATAGATAGGGTGGATAGCCAGTACCTGTTTCCCAGGGCACGAATAGCAAGCACTAGAGGGCATATGTACAAAGTTAAGGGAGGGAAGTTTAGGGGAGACATCAGGGGTAAGTTGTTTTTTTATATATATATATATATATACACACACACACACACACACGGTTGTAGGTGCCTGGAATGACTTGCCAGGGATAGTGGTGGAGGCTACAACATTAGGGATATTTAAGAGCTTCTTGGACAGGCACATGGGTGAGAGAAAAATAGAGGGTTACGGGGTAGTGTGGGTTTAGTACTTTTTTAGGAATATATGGGTCGGCACAACATCGAGGGCCGAAGGGCCTGTACTGTGCTGTAGTATTCTAGTCGAGGGAAGTACAGTTCCCATACCAGGCAGCCAGTCAGAATGCTCTCAATTGTGTCCCTGTAAAAAGTTCTTACGATTTGGGATATTGACGGAGGATTCATTAAAGACAGGTTACCAGGATTCTCTTGTTAATGGTTCATACCTGGCATTCGTGGTACATGTTACAGGTTACTTAACTGCTCACATCTGAATGACAGTAAGTTCGACTGTATGCAGAAAGCTGAAAACCGCTTTTGGTATCAGTTTTAATGCCACTGTCAAACACTACCTTGACGTCAAAGATAGAAAGCTCACCACCTAAAATTTAGCTCTCATGACAAAGTATTGAAACATATGATCCTTTTGTTTTTAAAAGGCAGAACTAGGACAACTTGCAGCATACCCTTCTGCAGACCTCTAAACCAGGTCTGAGTGCAAGCACAGAGTGAGGGATAGGTAGGCTACAAAATTAGATAATGGTGATGTACATTTCTGCTGTTACTATACAAATGTCCTTGTTTTGAGCTGTTACATCCATTCCAAATTCATCCATTTAGTGCAATTATATAGCAACACAGATAGAGAGTGTCTTCCATGCTATTCAAGAATTTATCTCCAGAAGGTTGATAACAATGGCCCAACCACCGGGCCGCAAAGATATCCTACCGGGCCGCAAGGAAACAATATGATTTGGCGATATGAGACAATACGAGTCAGCTGCACCTTTCCTCATTTCCTGTCACGCACTGTTGAACTTGAACACCCTCCCCCGCAACCCATCAGCCGGTCCGGAAAAATATCGTCAATATTAAACCGGTCTGCAGTGCAAAAAAGGTTGGGGACCCCTGCTCTTAGCTAATGCATTCATGGACAGAATTTCTTTGCAATAGCCAGAATGGTAAAGGTGAGGTTAGGTTCTGAAAATGTCTTCAACTGAAATATTAACTGGTTTCTCTTTCCATAGATGTTGCTTGACTGGCCGAGTTCAATTTACTATCAGAGAATGTATACAATATACAACCTGAAATTCTTGCTCTTCGCAGACATCCATGAAAATAGAAGAGAACCTCAAAGAATGAATGACAAAGAAAAACGATAGAACCCCAAAGCCCCCTCTCCCTATTCCCAAGCATCAACCCTCCCCCACTTATTTCAGCAGGTACCCACCAAACAATAGCAAGGCCCCCAAAGAGAGACCATGATCTGCAGCTTAACAAAAAACCAGTGTTCACCTGACAATTTGACCTACAACAGCCTTTCTCCCTCTCACTTCCATAGTGAGAAGCTAGAGCAACAAAACAAACAGGTCACTGTTACGATGTTACAGTATGCTGCACTGCCTAGCATTTGTATTTGTTTTGTTTGTATTAAGCTGGCTGACCATCAGTTAGTCCCCATGCTGTCAGCTAAGCTGATTGGAAGTGAACCAGATCAGGAAACAGGGAGTTACCAAACCACCATTGCTACATTCAGCACTCCTTCCACACATCGCTCAGCATGAAGGAACACTGACTCATCACTTGAAGGAGGATGGTAGGTGACAATCAGGTTTCCATGTGCTGCTCTGACCTGATACCATGGGATTTGGAGTTAATATGAAGCACTCACAAGGCTACTTAGTCCCATTCTTACATCGGTGTACCACCTCTGCTGGTGGGAGGACAAGACATACTTAGAAATTGTGGTGGTGCAGTCTTATTTAGTCATACTTGGACAATCATGCCTGTCAGATACACATCAAACACCAGCCTGACGGTCCAGCCTGATGGTCTAACATCTTGTTGGGCAGATTTCCCATTTTAGTTATCAGACTCCAGATGACTCTGCAAGGTTATCCACATGGTAGTACTGAAAATTGTCTTTCGACAGGAAGAAAATTTACATTGAGAATTTCACATTTCTAAATGTATATTGATGATCTGGATGTGTCTTTTGGGTACAATTTCCAAATCTACAGATGACCCAGAACTCTGAGGGATAGTGAACAGTGAAGATGGTAGCAGGTGGGTGGAATGAGTCTATAGGTAATGAGAAATGTGACGTGCTCTACCTTGGGCGCCACGGTAACACAGCAGTTAGCGTGACGCCATTATAGTTCGGAATGTCGGAATTCCTTGGCAAGGGGACTGGATGCTCTCCCTGTGGAACACGTGGGTTTCCTCCAAGTACTCCAGTTTCCTTCCACAGTCCAAAATCGGATGGGTGAGGGTTAACAAGTTGTAGGCGTGCTAGGGTTGGTGCCAGAAGCACAGCAACATTTATCAGCTGCCCCCAGCACAATCCCTGGACAAACGACACACTTAATTGTATGTTTTGATGTACATGTGACAAGTAAGGTTAATCTTTGTCTTCAGCAAATGCCAAGATATATTGTAAGCAAAAAAAAAGTCCAATGCAGAACACAACAAAGAAAATATCAAATCTGGAATTAAACTGACAAAAATCACAGAATTTAATTGGGCAAACTTGCTCAGAATCAGATCCGACTAATAGCTTGCTGAACTTGGAAATACAGAAACCAAAATTTCACAGACTTCTCCAAAATTCATCTTGACAGAAAACCATTAAAATATAGAGCCATTAAAAATGTGCAACTTGAACTACTTTGTAGACACACTGCCAGAATTTAAATCCATTAACACATGCACACATATTTATCGACGGAAAAGAATAGCCACTCTGGAAACTAATCTTTGGAAAATATGTAACTAAATCCAAAAAAAAAGCATTTCTCAGCATATACACAAGATTCAGAGGAGTGAAGTAATGGAAAAAAATCCAGACAATTATTTCAATGTTTCAGTGGGGAAACTGAATGAACAATATAGATCTGCTCCAGATGTAAAGGCTTTTTGCTAATTGTTCACCATCCTATCTTCTTGTTTGCCTGCCCTATCTGCATTGAATTCTGATTTTGATGAATAATTATTTCAATAATGTCACTATGCTTTCTTCAATACTGCAATACATGTTATGAGTTCAGACCAGGACCAAACTGTGTCCCATAGTGGAGAAGTCCAAGACCAAAGGTCACAGCCTCAGAATAGAGGGACATCCTTTCAGAACAGAGATGAGGAGTAATTTCTTTAGCCAGAGGGTGGCGAATCTGGGGAATTAATTGCCACACGAGGAAATCTGCAGATGCTGGAATTTCAAGCAACACACATAAAAATTGCTGGTGAACGCAGCAGGCCAGGCAGCATCTTTAGAAAGTGGTACAGTCGACATTTCGGGCCGAGACCTGACAAAGGGTCTCGGCCCGAAACATCGACTGTACCTCTTCCTAGAGATGCTGCCTGGCCCGCTGCGTTCACCAGCAATTTTTATGTGTGTTAATTAATTGCCACAGACAGCTGTGGAGGCCAAGTCATTGGGTATATTTAAAGCAAAAGTCAGTAAGTTCTTGATTCGTAAGGGTATCAAAGGTTACGGTGAGAAGGCAGGAGAATGGTGTTGAGAGGGATAATAAATCAGCCATGCTGGAATGATAGAGCAGAACCATCAATGGGTCGAATGGCGTAATTCTGCTTCTCTGTCTTATACCTCAAATTTAACCAGCCACTTATTTTCCTTCAATACACAGCAAATTTAAATTCATCGAAAAACTTCAGTGCCTGCATCCTAATCTGCACCAAGTCACACTTGCTCTTCACCCAGAATTGTTGACCTACAGTGGTTCATGTTTGGGCAGAAAGTCAATTTTAAAACTATGATGCTGGCTCCTTCTCCTGCCTCAACAGCTTATTCAGCTCTATGGCCTTATGGTACTCCGGCCCAGGAATTATCATTTAACCACGGTATCGCAGTTTTAGTTTCCTCAGATCTAAGCTCGGGAATTCCCTCCATAAGCCATTTTCCCCTTCAGTCTTAATAGGTCTTTGTGGCTTAAGGTCAAATTTAATCCAATTCCCTTTACAAACCTTATGGTCCTTATATGCAATTGCTCTCACTGATGCCAAAAACAGAGGAAAAAAATTTAAAAATACAAGAAATTCTGCAGATGCTGGAAATCCAGAGTAATACATCTACAATTTTATTCTAACCCTGAAGTGAGAGAGAAGTTGATTTTTTTTTTAGCGTAATACACTCAAAATGCTGGAGGAAATCAGCAGGTCAGACATCTGATGAAGGATCTTGTCCCGAGACATCAACTCTATTCCTTTCCACTGATGCTGTGTGACCAGCTGAGTTCATCCAGCATTTTGCATGCCTTACTCCAAAAGTAAAACCAACTCCTCTCTCGCACTTCAGGGTTAAAAAGCAGCACCTCTATTTCCATAGAAGATTGTGGAGATTCGGCATGATAACGAAAACATTAACAACTTCTACAGATGTGCAGTGGAGAGTGTATTGACTGGCTGCATTCTGGCCTGGTATGGAAACACTAATGCCTTTGAACGGAAAATCCTACAAAAGGTAGTGGATTCAGCCCAGTACATCACAGGTAAAGCCCTCCCAAACACTGAGCACATCTACGTGAAATGCCATCATAGCAAATCAGCATCCATCATCAAGTAACAGAGATCCTCACCATTAGAGAGCCTACAACCCACACCATGCTCTTTTCTCACTGTTGCCATTACGTAGAAGGAATAAAAGCCTCAGAACTTGCACCACCAGGTTCCAAAACAGTTACTACCCGACAACCATCAGGCTCTAGAACAAAGGGGACAATTGCACTTACTTGCTCATCCATCGAGATGTTCCCACAACCAATGATCTCATTTTAAGGACACTACATCTTTTTATCTCATGTTCTTGTTACTTATTGCTATTTATTCATATTTGGATTTGCAATTTGTTGCCTTCTGCACTCTATTTGATCCTGTTATACTTACCATTCTATAGATTTGTTAATTATGCTTGCAAGAAAATGAATCTCAGGTCATATATGGTGACATATATGTATTTTGATAATAAAACTTACTTTTAACTTTTGAACTTTAAACCAAAACCAGGAACATAACAGGAATGAACCAATTACCATGCAATACGGCTCTGGGATATAGGTACAGAAAAATGCAACTTTAATTTTATCACAAAAATGGAATTGATAAAATTTTATTTTCTTGCCTTCTTCAAAACCAGATCCAACAGTGATACTGTTTCAACAACATTTCGTGGAATCAGAGTTACTGGTTCACACACTAAATTGTATTTAAGTTGATGCAATCATGCAATAAGATTACTTTACAGAAAAAAATAATTAAAATCAGTGGACTGTACAATTCTCAAGTTAATTTCTAAATAAGGATACAGAATTTATACATCACAATGCTGAAGAGATAAAACAGCATTGATTAGACCAAATTACAACACATAGTTTGGCTCATAATCACATTGGAGAAGGCTTAAGAATTGCAAAGATGATGATTTGAAAGATCAGAAGGATTAGCAAAGATTAAAAAGAGTTCAAATCTTTAGAAAAAATATTTTTAAATGTTGAAAAGGTTTGAAACTGTGGAACTAAAAGTGGGCTGAAAATATCGTTGAAAAGCAGAAAAACTTGAGATGCTTAAAATCTTAGGAACCAGAAAGTATGGTTGGAGTGGAAAGCAGTTAATATTTCAGGTCAATTAACTTTCATCACAATGGTTACAGTTCTATTGAACAATAAGGGTTCTAACTTTATTCCTCTCATCAGACAATAACGCAGCATTTTCTGTTTGTTTTCTCTGAATGAATGCCCAAATGCTGTAAACCCCATATAAAAATGACAAATGATACTCAAGATATTTTTAAGCAAGATCAGGGCCGGGCTTTAAAAACACAATGTGTGACGACGTTTTAGAATGGGTGTGGGCATTACCTCAAATTCTGAAACTGACCTTGCTAAAGGAATGAGCTGCACCTGTTTCCTGCCCCAGTTTAAAAACCCTTGCCAGACTTGGTCTCTCATTTTAATGTAAGAACATTTGCCTGATGATATCAAATCGGGCTCTGGGAGCACAAAGCCCATCGCCCAGTAACTTTTCCACGAACTTTTATCCGAGTGGCAAAAGCTGTGCAGCGCCAATCTAACTTGATCAGCCGTCCAGCTTCAGCCCGCCCCTACATGTGTAGAGAGCTGCAGAATGGGCCGTTGACTGTTTTTCCATTGGTCAGGGCCGCGTCAATCAGCACCCCAGGTTAGGCTTCGCTCAGGAATTCGCCTCATCGTCTGGGCCCGGCCGAATATACGTTTGTTTACTCCCCCACCACCAACACCAACCCACTCCGTTTCTTTTACCTGAAAGGGATTTATTTCCACCGGATCCGCGAACGGATTAGCGTCGAACTCCGACATTATTCTCTTTTCAAAGTTTACCAACTCTTCTTGCCCCCCCACCCCCCCAGTTGCTCGAGTTGACTTCCTTGTGCCGACAAGCAGCCCGGGTCTGGGGAGTGCGCACGCGTAAAAACCAGCTCGCCGCTGCCAGCCGCCTCCGACTGTGACCTCACAAATAGAGGGCGGGGCCTCGCCGCGATGACGTTGCACGCCGGCGAGCGTCTTTATTCCTAGCAACGCACATCAAAGTTGCAGCAGCCGGCCAGGCAGCATCTCTAGGAAGATCAGGACTAACTCACCTGAAGCGTCTTCCTAGAGATGCTGCCTGGCCTGCTGCGTTCACCAGCAACTTTGATGTGTGTTGCTTGAATTTGCAGCATCTGCAGAATTCCTCGTGTTTACGACTTTATTCCTAGTACTGGACTGGAGTTGAGGGAAGGGAAGACAGGAGGAGTCTACTTGACAGCTAGTCGCCGGGAGTCTCAAACCAACGGCGCCCTTCAGGCAGTCCGATGTGATAAAGCGACTATCTTGCACGATTTCTCATCGATAGATTTACAAAGTGGTTGGAAGACTGGTGCAATGACGGATACTTGGGAAACAGTTTGCAGGTTGTAAAATAAAAAACAAGCTATTTCTCACCTATACTGCAGCAATTATTTCACAGTAAGACCAACAATCATTTGTTAAGCGGTTGGAAGACTGATGTAATAAAGGAACTTTGGGAAATAGTTTGCAATCTTTACCCCGCATTCATTTGCTAAGCTAAGTGTTTATCCCAAATCTACCTTCGTTGCTATGTCATCCCACTTATGCACAACAGACAATGACAATGAGAAAATGACCAATAATCTTTTATTTGATTGATAAGCAACAATACGTACACAACTAGTATTATAAGATTCATTGTAATATTGAATCAAAAATATGCAAATTCTGGAAATCTGCAACAAAAAGCGGTAAATTCCAGAAATACTCTGTAAGTCAGGTAGAATTGTGGAGAGCAAAACAAAACCAATGTTTCAGGAGAAACCCTATTGACCTTGCATTTCCTTTACTTTCCCACTCCTTCGATGCAGCTTGATTTGTAGAGTTTCTGCCATTTTTGTTGTTTTAGTTCTCAGTGATGTTTGGACCATATCATGCACAACACACTCCCCCAGATAGTATGTTACTGATTGCATTTTTTAAAACTGATGTTGATTGAGGAATAGGTATTGGCCAGGAGCCCAATTCTTCTTCACATCCATTTCAGAGAGCAGATCTCTGTTTAACCTCTTGATATTTCTTGGCAAAACAGCAATTCTGGTCTCTACCGTAAAGTTGTTTTTCCAGTTACCGGCTAAATCCTCTGCTTTCCTTTCCCTTAGCTGTTGAGTATTTCCATAAGTTTTCTTTTTTATTTCACTGCTTGATGTTTAATGTTATTTCCAGTATTCATGTGTAAAGGAGAACAAAATAATTCTTGCTCCAGATCCGATGCAGCACAATAACCAATGCAATAAATATAAATATATAAGATAGCTTATATACTGTACATAGATTGATTGTATGTCCATAAAGTGATTCCAGGCACAGGGGTGTCTGTAAGTAAGGTGACTATCCACAAAGATTCTACATCTTATGATCCCATGGCTTGTCATTTTACCAACAGCCATTCCGTCTCTGCTGCCTATCTGCCTGTCCTTTCAATACAAGGTGTATCCTTGGATGTTTAGTTCCCAATTACGATCTTTCAGCCACGACTTGGAGATGCTCACAACATCATACCTGCCAGTCTCTAACTGTGCTAGAAGATTGTTCCATATACTAAGTGCATGCAAATATAAAACCTTCAGTTCTGCATTCATCACCCTTTTTGATTTTGGCACACTGGGTACACTTTAACTTATCCCACTGGCTGCAATTTTGCCCTATCATCTGCCTCTTCTTCTTCACAGAATCTCTACACCCTCCATCTATTTGTATAGCAACTGCTTCATCCTAAGCCCTGTCTCTCCAGTTCTCACTCCCTGTCAAAATAGTTTAAACCCTCCCCAACAGCTCCAGCAAACCTCCCTGCCAGGATATTGGTCCCCGCCGCCCCCACCCCCCCCAGCTTCAGGTGTGTAACCGACCTTTTAGTACAGGTCATACCTTCGCCAGAAGGGATCCCAATGATCCAGAAATCTGAAACCCAGCTCCCTGCACCAATTCCTTCAGCTTCAGCCATCTGCCAGATCACCCTATTCTTACCCTCAATGGCACATGGCATAGGCAGCAATCCAGAGATTACTACCCTGGAGGTCTTGCTTTTCAGCATTCTGCCTAACTCCCTATATTCTGTCTTCATGACTTCCTCCTTATGTCATTGGTATGAATATATACAGTACCACGACTCCCAGCAGTTCACCCTCGCCCTATACAAAGCTGTCAACCTGACCTAAGGCATCCTTGACTCTGGCACCTGGGAGGCAACATGCCACCTGGGTGTCTCCTTCTCATCTGCAGAATCTGCCTTTTTCTTCTGTAATTATGGAATCCCCGATTATAACTGCACTCCTCTTCTCCCCCACCCCTTCCCTTCTGAGACACAAAGCCAGACTCAGTGCCAGAGACCTGTTTGCTGCAGCTTCCCGCTGATAGGTCCCCTGATATTCCATTTGGGTAGCCTCCAACCTAATGGCATGAACATTGATTTCTCAAACTTCTGCTAATGCCCCCCATTTCCCATTCTTTTCCCTCTCTCACCTCATCTCCTTGCCTGCCCATCGCCTCCCTCTGGTGCTCTGTCCCCCCCTTTTTATTTCTTCCATGGCTTTCTGTCTCTTTCATCAATCGACTTTCCAGCTCTTTATTTCATCCCTCCCCCTCCACATTTCATCTATCACCTGTAAGTTCTCTCCCCACACCCTACCTTTTAAATCTACTCCTTAGCTTTTTTTTCTCTAGTTCAGCCCGAAACATCGACTGTACTTTTTTCCATAGAAGTTGCCTGGCCTGCTGAGTTCCTCCAGCATTTTGTGTGTGTTGCTCGGATTTTCTCTTGTTGGTGATTGTCTGGTGATGCTTTTGTTCTGTGTACCATGCAGAGAGATCCCTCCATTTGTAATTACATTGAGATAGGAAACAGGAAAACAAAATGCAGAATATAGTGCTACAGAGAAAGTGCTGTGCAGGTAGACAAGTAGGGTGCAAGAACCATGATGAGTAGACTGAGAAACAGAGTGAGACTACGACATAACAGATTTGGGCAGCATGGTAGCACAATGCTTTACAGTACCAGTGACCTGGGTAAAATGCCCGCTGCTGCCAGTAAGGAGTTTGTACATTCTCCCTGTGACCATGTGGATTTCCTCCGGGTACTCCGATTTCTTCTCACGTTCCGAAGACATACCAGCTGGTAGGTTAATTGTTCTTTGTATGTTGTCCTAAGATTCTGCTAGGATTAAATTGGAGATTGCTGGGCACTGCGGCTCGAAGGGCCAGAAGGTCCTACTCTGTGTTGTATATTAGTAAATAAATAAACAAAAGTGTCTGGGATATGAAACCTTATCTCTATTTCTCTTTTCATAGATGCTGCCTGAGCAGTACAGGAAGCCACACAGGGAGCAATGGGTACAGTAGATGTTGGGGTCTGACATGTCAGTCCATGGCCTCCTCTATTCTTTGTAACTTCCACCACCTCCAACGGGATCCCACCACTAAGCACATCTTTCTCTCCCCCCTCTCTCTGCTTTCTGCAGGGATCACTCCCTACGTGACTCCCTTGTCCATTCGTCCCCCCCATCCGTCCCCACCGATCTCCCTCCTGGCACTTATCCTTGTAAGCGGAACAAGTGCCACACATGCCCTTACACTTCCTCCCTCACAACCATTCAGGGCCCCAGAAAGTCCTTCCAGGTGAGGCGACACTTCACCTGTGAGTTGGCTGGGGTGATATACTGCGTCCGGTGCTCCCGATATGGCTTTCTATATATTGGCAAGACCCGACGCAGACTGGGAGATTGTTTCGCTGAACACCTACGCTCTGTCCGCCAGAGAAAGCAGGATCTCCCAGTGGCCACACATTTTAATTCCACATCCCATTCCCATTCTGATATCTGTATCCATGACCTCCTCTACTGTGAAGATGAAGCCACACTCAGGTTGGAGGAACAACACATATTTCGTCTAGGGAGCCTCCAACCTGATGGCATGAACAATGACTTCTCAAACTTCCGCTAATGCCCCACCTCCCCCTCGTACCCCATCCATTATTTATTTATATACACATTCTTTCTCTCTCTCTCTCCTTTTTCACCCTCTGTCCCTCTGGCTATACCCCTTGTCCATCCTCTGGGGTTCCCTCCCCCTTCCCCTTCCCCTTCCCTTTTCCTTCTTCCCGGACCTCCTGTCCCATGATCCTCTCATATCCCTTTTGCCAATCACCTGTCCAGCTCTTGGCTCCATCCCTCCCCCTCCTGTCTTCTCCTATCATTATGGATCTCCCCCTCCCCCTCCCACTTTCAAATCTCTTACTCACTCTTCCTTCAGTTAGTCCTGACGAAGGGTCTCGGCCCGAAACGTCGACTGTACCTCTTCCTATAGATGCTGCCTGGCCTGCTGCGTTCACCAGCAACTTTGATGTGTGTGACCTACTACCTTGTATTTCTTCCTGCCCTCACCCCACCTTCTTACTCTGACTTCTCATTTTTTTTCTCTTCAGTTCTATGAAGGATTTCGGCTGAAACGTCGACTTTTCCATAGATGCCTGGTCTGCTGAGTGCCTCCAGCATTCTGTGTGGGCTACCTGCACGTTTACACGTTTAATATAAACTGCAATTCCCAGAATGCATTAAGATACATTCGTACGCATGGTGATGACCCGCACGCACCGTACGTTCGTACGCATGGTGATGACCTGACACGCACACGGTTGTCTGCCCGAGGCCGAGGAGGCATTCATGGCGGCAGTGAAAGGTGAGGGCAGTGTGAAGATCAGTCAGACTGAGAGTACCGGTGACTGTCACTCACTGGTAACGGGAACGAGGTATTTCCGCGGGTAGGGGACTGCGGATGTTTTCCATGGGGAAATGGGACTGGTCATTTTAGAGGTCAGTGTGGCTGCCTCTTTGATGAATTGGTCTTGAGCAGCCTCCACTCACACACGCTCCACCGCCATCTGTCTCCTCACCCGAACCCACTGTCTTTCCGTGTCTTCTCCAACCCCGAGCTCTCAAAGCCTCCCGACTCCCGCCCCACTCCCCCTCTTTTCTCATTCCATTAATTACGCCCTCTTTCCATACATTAATTACCTCTTCCCCCCCCCACTCCATTAATTACCCCCTCTCCCCCTATCGCTTCACTTCTGTCTCAGGTGGAGCAGGAAATGCAATATTATTAACAATGTGATACTTTATATTTTATACTTTATTGTCGCCAAACAATTGATACTGGAACGTACAATCATCACAGCGATATTTGATTCTGCGCTTCCCCACTCCCTGGATTACAATAGTAAATATTAAAAATTTAAATGATAAATCATAAATAGAAAATAGAAAAAGGGAAAGTAAGTTAGTGCAAAAAAGACGAGAGGCAGGTCCGGATATTTGGAGGGTATGGCCCAGATCCGGGTCAGGATCCGTTCAGCAGTCTTAGCACAGATGAGAAGAAGTTGTTGCCAAATCTGGCCGTACGAGTCTCCAAGCTCCTGAGCCTTCTCCCGGAGGGAAGAGGGACGAAAAGTTTCAATATCTAAAATAATGCAGACATCCTTTCATTTTTGTATGGTAATAGACTCAGTTGTATTCCCATTTCATTTGGATATTTCTTTATATGTATATAATCATAACTGACCTCTACTGGAACAGTGTCTATTTAGTCATTACCTTATATTTTTAGAATCTTATGCTAGTGTCCTGATGAAGTGTCTTGGCCCGAAATGAGGATTGTTCATTTCAGTCTATAGATGCAGCCTGACCTGGGCTCCTTCAGCCTTTTGTGTGTGTTCCACTAGTATTGTTATGGTTGTTTTACACACGTTGTAAATTGTGTACAGTTTAAGGTTTCTAACTTGTGTTTGTCCTCATCTTGAAGTGTACTCACGAGGAATTCTACAGATGCTGGAAATTCAAGCAACACACATCAAAGTTGCTGGTGAACGCAGCAGGCTTTGAAGTGTACTGTTCTGCTGCATCAAATAGCTAATTTTTGCGGCATTTATGTATAGTGTACAGATGCCCGTGGTACCAATAATTTGAATCTGTGCACATCTACATATTGGGATGGAGCTTATCCTGTCAGGCTCTATGAATCAGCAGCAAAAAAGCCAGCTTCTCCTTTTGAATCTGTGCAGTTCAAAGTATAATTTTGGGCAGTTCCCCTCCCCCCCCGCCAAAAAAAACAGAAATAGCTGGGAGTCTACTAAATTTGGTTAGGTCTTAGCAATTTTTGAGGCATTCTGGGTTTTCATTGACCTGCAAAGTATAGCTTTGATTAATGTATGTCACTGTGCTTGCAGTTCAGCAAGTCAATGAAGGATGGGTGGAGAGTTCAAAGACCTGATCTATAAAGTCACCAGTGATTGATATCTGTGGCCTTAAATGTTTGGGACTAGCTGGAAGTTAAAATTCTACTCCAGAGTTCTGTGTATTAAGATCCAGCTAGACATTTGTGGTGTAGAACTGGGGAATGTATTGCTCCATTAGAGTTCTTGGCTTCTAGATGAGGAATTAATTAAGATTGCTTCCTTCGGTGAATATAAAACATATCATGGCAATATTTATCTTGAGCAGCATTTTTTAAAAACCAGATGATCTGGTTTGTGTTGCAATATTTTGGGATCTTGCAGATTGGCTGTCATGTTTCCAAAATCATAACAATAATGCTCTTCAAAAAGTAAATTACATTGTAAAATGTTACAGGCTGAGACTTCTATTTTATTTTGAACAAACTACCTCAGAATGCTGTATCAAAAGCTTTAAGTTCCTCGGGTCAATATCACAAATGACCTGACTTGGTCCAACCAAGCAGAGTTCACTGCCAAGAAGGCCCACCAGTGCCTTTACTTCCTGAGAAAACTAAAGAAATTTGGTCTGTCCCCTAAAACCCTCACTAATTTTTATAGATGCACCGTAGAAAGCATTCTTCTAGGGTGCATCGCAACCTGGTATGGAAGTTGTCCTGTCCAAGACTGAAAGAAGCTGTAGAAGATCGTGAACACGGCACAGCACATCACACAAACCAATCTTCCGTCCGTGGACTCACTTTACACCGCACGCTGTCGGAGCAGTGCTGCCAGGATAATCAAGGACACGACCCACCCAGCTAACACGCTTTTTGTCCCTTTTCCCTCCGGGAGAAGGTTCAGGAGCTTGAAGACTCGTATGGCCAGATTTGGGAACAGCTTCTTTCCAACTGTGATAAGACTGCTGAACGGATCCTGACCCGGATCTGGGATGTACCCTCCAAATATCTGGACCTGCCTCTCGGTTTTTTTGCACTACCTTACTTCCCATTTTTCTATTTTGTATTTATGCTTTATAATTTAAATTTTTAATATTTACTAATTTGAACTATTTTTAATATTTAATATTTGTAATCCAGGGAGTGTGAAGTGCAGAATCAAATATTGCTGTGATGATTGTACGTTCTAGTACCAATTGTTTGGCGACTATAAAGTATGTAACCAGAAAATATGTGGAGAGTAACTCTAAAAATGAAAATATCAAGTAATTAATACAAGAGATTTGCTGATGCTGGAAATCTTGAGCAGCACACAAAATGCTGGAGGAACTCAGCAAGTCAGGCAGCATCAATGGAGGAGATTAACCTGTCAACGTTTCAGACCAAGGACCTTTTGGTATGGCATGGTAACGTAGTGGTTAGCACTTTACAGTACAAGTGACCTGGGTTTCATTCCCACCGCTGCCTGTAAAGAGTTCATGTTTTTCCTGTGACTTTGTGTGTTTTCTCTGGATATTCCAGTTTTCTCCCACGGTTGAAAGATGTACCAATTGATAGATCAATTGGTCATTGTAAATTGTCCTCTGATCAGGCTAGAATTGAATTGGGGGATTGCTAGGTGGCATGGCTCAAAGGGCCTATTCTGTGCTGTATCTCAATTAAAAATTAAATTAAAATAATTAAATTAGTTATGAAATGCACATGGAAGGAATAGAAGAAAATGGAGAAGTGATTTGTAGGGTCTGGATAAAATTTTGTAACTGAAACTAAACAATTTATTTGTACTAAATGTTCTTCAGTGTAGCTTGATTACTTTTGAGAATTGAGACTATAATAATGCTTTTGAATCTTTGGTAGGATTGATTAATTGTGCCTTGTTTGCAACAGGGTCTATTTGTCCTCTGGCCGTTGCATATTTTTTTGTGTTTGTATCTCTTTGCCATGAAATGTATTGGTATTTTGATTTTTATGACACATGGCAATTGTTGGTGTATGTTAACCTGCATGGTATTAGTCCTAGTCAATCAAAATTGGCAAATTTTTAAAGTAGTTATGAAACTTCAGGAATGATGACTATTTTGAGTGGAGTTCAGAAGATTGCTTGATTAATGTTTGCTGCTGTGATTACAGTTCAATAAATGAAGGATGTGTGGAGAGGTCAAAGACCTGATCTACAGGTCACTAGTGATTGATACCCGATGAGTACCAAGGGACAATTTTACCTTGTGCAGAGGCAGCAGTAATTCGATTTTGTTCTGATACGTAGATGACATAAGTAATGGTATAACATGGAAGGATTTGAGGCCTATGCAGATTGTGACTGGTTGTTTAAATAAGAAAAGAGTGATTAATTAACCTGTCTTATCTTCTCTGTATATTAAGATATGAAATCAACGCCACGGAGGGACTGGGGTTCGTTTTCATATTCAAAGTGTACAGAGTCTTAATGAAATATGGTGTGGTCAATACTTTTCTGCTGCTAGCCTTTTGAATGTTCCACACCAAGAATGTTCCTACCTCCTTTTTTAAAGCAACTTTTGTGCTACTGTACAAACAAAATTTTATCTTTTCCCTTCTTGTACTCATTTTGTTTCTTGGATCTACCTTTATACAATAAATCTCTGATAATGCGGTACACGGGATATTGGTGCTAGAGCATCGCATGTGTGTGTGGTTTTTTTTGTTTTTGGACAATTGGATGTTATCTCCAGGACTACTGGAAGCTATTTAAGATTCCAGATTCAGGTTTATTGATCACATGTACATGGAAACATTCAGTGAAATAGTCCTGCTGAAGGGTCTCAGCCCGAAACGTTGATTGTACTTCTTCCATAGATGCTGCCTGGCCTGCTAAGTTCCACCAGCGTTTTGTGTGTGTTGATAACAGTGAAATACATCATTTTAAAATTAATTTTATTTTGAGTTAAAGTACATTAACGGGCCCTTTCAGCAAAACCAACTTGTGTCGCCACACATTCAGACGCCAACATAGTATGGCCACAATGCTGGGCAGAACAACATAAAACATGGCAAGCGACGACAACATCAGCAAAGAAACCACATTCCTCCCAACTACACATGCACATACAGTTCTCCAACCCAGGAGGTTGTCCATATTAATATCCTAAAACACCTGCAAATCACACTTTAATAACAAAATTTTCATGTGAACCTAGAAATCTAAAGGGAGCATGGGAAAGTGGGCCCAAGTCAATTTCTTCAGGATGGTTTTAAAATGGGGCCCTATTTAGTTTATAGACAGAAGCTGGGACTCACTGTGAGCAGCTGGTGAGTGTGGGAACTGGGAGCCCTTGATGAATCTCAAGAAAATTAGGTAGACATCATCTGGTAAGGCAGATGCTAAGGTATCAGGAGTTCCAAATGGTAGATTATATCTCTAATCTGGTAAAGCTAGAACTTTGGTGCTAGAGACTAATAAATGTAACTTATTAACACCCTCACATACATCCACTTGATGTTTTTTTAAACAAATTACACAATCATATAATATATTTTAGTGAATCCATTAGGTTTAATGAAATTGGGAAATGGAGCCCGGTGATCTGAATAAAATCACTAAACAGTGAGATTATAATATTGGAATGATTGAATCTGTGACGAGCATTCTGTAGGATATTAAAAATGAACTTTAGTCTTGACATTTTTTCCCTACCTAGAGGTTATGCTGGTCATGATGCTCTTTGTAGGCCAGTTTTCCGTGAACAATGCTCATTCTGTCAAAGCTTGCTTTTATCGTGGGTCAGTGAGAGATTTTGGAGAGATGACAGGCAAGTGCTCATTATGTAGTGTGCCAGTCTTCTTGTCCAGCAAGATGATTTGCATTTATTTCTCGTGATTCACCAGTTAAGATTTTTCTTTCACAATCATCGTAGGGTGTATATACATTTTGCTTTTGTTCTGTTGTGCTGAGAATATTTGCATTGTCAGGCTGTTTGCTGAACAGCTCAGGCAAAGAATAATTACAAAACTATTGTTGCAAAGATCTATCTATAGTGTAAGGTGGATAATTGGAATTCTATTCCCCTTCTCTCCCCCCCCGCCCCCCCACAACCACCAGTCCACACCTAGATTCAGTGATACTTATTTTGTGAGATTCCAGGATATTTAGTTGTATAGGTAGACTATTAGAAGTAAATTAGGAAAAGTAATGCTGGGTGGGGGTGGGGGGGGCGGAATGGCCATTGGCTCCTGGGAACTGTTTCTGGCAATCAGAAGATTCTGGGACTTATTGAGACATGGGACTGAGTTACGGGCTCTATCAGCCATCAAAAGTGTCAGATCCTGGTAAGTGTGAAGGAATTATTAGATCATTATTAGGTTCTTGATTAGGAGAATGTGGGCTTAGAGGGATAATAAATCAGCCATAATTGAATGGTGGAACAGACTCTATATGCTGAGTGGCCTAATTCTGCTCCTATATCATATGGTCTTGTGGAAGGAAACTACTTTATGATCATACACCTTGGTTCCCATCCTTATTTCTGGACCAGTTTAACATTGCAAATGGTTTTGTCGGCATTTCACATTTGGTATACTCCATCTTGAGCTCCTCCCGATGGTTTGATCTGTTTCACTTTGCTGACGTTAAACATTATAGGGACAACACTAGGACATTCAGCTCCTAAGTCTCTTCCATCATTTTACAAGATCATCATTTGGTTGTGACTTTGTGTTCCTTGAGACTTCTGATTAATAAAAAGTGTCAATCTCATCTTTGAAATTTAACAAGTAACCGTCGTCACTCACTTTTTGTACCATGCAATTCCGAACTACTCCTCTCCTCTGGATAGTGGGGTCCCAAAGACTAACTGCCCCCTGAGAATCTTTTAATGTCGATCTTATCCTACTCTGTCCACTTTGTCATAGAGTTATCGAACACTTCAGCACAGAAACAGGCCCTTTGAACCATCTAGTCTGTGCTGAACTGTTATTCTGCCTAGTCCCACTGACTATCTGGACCATAGCCCTTCATATCCCTCCCATCCATGTACCTACCTAAATATGGTTGTGGGTACTTGTATTTTTAAAGTATATGATTTTTTTTGAAAATTAAACTGTCTTGTATTTTGATGTGTCTTTATTTTAAATTATGCCAAGCTTGGAGTCATTTATTATTGTGTTGCGGTTTGGAGGTTAGAGTTTTTCAATCTTTTCTTTTCACCAGTGTTTCCGCTGAAGTGTGCCGTGCAGCACTATGCCTGGGGGAAGGTTGGATCGGAGAGCGAGGTGGCAAAACTAATTTCAAGTAATGATCCTTCGATAGTCATTGAACAAGAGAAACCCTATGCTGAGGTACTTTGCATTTTGCCTTAAACTATATACTGGGTCTTAGCTTTAAGAGAGGAGATGTATATGTGTGGGTAGGTGAATTTTGCAAGATCGCTATGTCAGTATTTTAGTAAACTTTTCCTACATTGTCTCCCTTATAGTCATAGCATTACTGAATGGAAACAGGCTCTTTGGCCCATCTAGTCTGTGCTGAACTCTTACTCTGCCTAGTCCCACTGACCTGCACCTAGACTGTAATCTTCTGTTCCCCTCTCATCCATGTACTTATCCAAACTTGTCTTAAATGCTGAAATCGAGCCCATATCCACCACTTCTGCTAGCAGCATATTCTACACTTGCACCACCTCTGAGTGAAGAAATTCCCCCTCAGCTTCCCTTTAAATATTTCAGTTTTCACCCTTAACCTATGACCTCTAGTTCTAGTCTCACCGAACCTTCGTGGAAAAAGCCTGCTTGCATTTATCCAAACTACACCCCTCATAATTTTGTATACATCCTACAAATCTCCAGTACTTCAGGAAGTAAAAGTCCTAACCTCGACAACCTTTCCCAATGATCCAGGTCCTCAAGACCTGGCAACATCCTTGTAAATTTTGCACTTTTTCAACCTTATGGATAACTTTCTTGTAGGTAGGTGATCTGAACTGCGCACGATACTCCCGATCTTCTCCTTGCTGAGGCCAGGTGACAACTCTCAGACACTTCCTCTTACTTGCCCTTTGAACAGGACCCCACTAAGGAGCACCAGGCCATTGTCACTCGTACCATCACTGATCTTATTAACTCTGGGGATCTCCCATCCACTGCCACCAATCTCATAGTTCCCTCACCCTGCGCCTCCCATTTCTACCTCCTATCCAAGGTCCTGCCTGTCCAGGTAGACCCATTGTTTCTGCTTGTTCCTGCCCCACCAAACTTGTACCCTGATTCTGTTTTGTCCTCCTTGGTTCAGTCCCTTCGTACCTACATCCATGACACTTTATATGCTCTTGATCTTTTCAATGACTTCCAAGTTCCCTGACCATCTCATTTTTACCATGTATGTCCAGTCCCTGTACACCTCCATTCCCCATCAGGAAGGCCTCCAAACTCTCTGTTTCTTTCTGGACACCAGACCCAATCAGTTCCCCAGCAGCATCGCTCTCCTCCGCCTGGTGGAACTGGTTCCTCACTCTCAATAATTTTTCCCTTAGCTCCTCCCACTTCCTTCAAACAAAAGATGTAGCCATAGGCATGCCTGCCTTTTTGTTGGCTACGTGGAACAGTCTATATATCAAACCTACACTAGTATCACTCCCCAACTTATCCTTCTGTACATCGACTGCATTGGTGATGCTTCTGGCACCCATGCTGAGCTAGTTGACTTCCTCAACTTTGCCTCCAATTTCCACCCTGCCTTCAGATTTAACTGGTGCATTTCCAACACCTTCCTCTCCTTTCTTGATCTCTCTCTGTCTCTATCTCTGGATATCTACTAATATCTTTTAGAATTCATTGATTTTCACAGCCACCTGGAGTATACCTCTTCCCACCCTGTCACATGTAAAAATGCCACCCCTTCTCTTAATTCCTTTGTCTTCCCCACATCTGTTCTTAGGATAAGGCTTTTCATTCCAGAGTTAATGAGATGTCTTTCTCCTTCAAAGAAAGGGGTTTTCCTTCTTCCACCATCAACGCTGCCCTCACCTGCATTTCTTCTGTTTCATGCACGTCTGCCCTCACCCCGATCACACCATCTCCAACGGGATCCCACCACCAAGCACATTTTCCCCCCCCCCCCCCCCACACTTTCTGCTTTCGGCAAGGATCACTCCCTACGCGACTCCCTTGTCCATTCAATTGTCCATCCCCACTGATTTCTTTCCTGGTACTTATCCCTTCAAGTGGAACAAGTGCCCCTCCTGCCCCTCCTCCACCATTCGTGGCCCCAAACAGTCCTTCCAGGTGAGTCAAAACTTCACCTGTGAGTCTGTTAGAGCCATCTACTGTATGCAGTGTTCCCAGTGTGGCCTCCTGCATATCAGTGAGACTGCTTCGCTGACCACCTAGGCTCTGTCTGCCAGAAAGAGTGGGATCTCCCAGTGGCCATCGATTTCAATTGTACTTTCCATTCCCATTCTGACATACTGCTGCGATGATGCCACACTCAGGTTGGGAGAACAACATCCTATATTCTTTCTGGGTAGCCTCCAACCTCACAGAATATACGGTGTTGCTCCTCCAACCTGAGTGCGGCATCATTACCTCCAACCCGATGGCATGTACATTCTCAAACTTCTGGTGATTGCTCCCCCCCTCCCACCATTCCCATTTCCCATTTCCCTTTCCCTTTCCCACCTTTGATGCCCATCACCTCCCTCTGGTGCTCCTCCTCCTTCCCTTTCTTCTATATCCTTGTGTTCTCTTCTGTCAGATTCCCCCTTCGCCAGCCCTTTAATCTCTTTCACCAATTGACTTCCCAGCTCTTTAACCCTTCCCCCTCTCCTGGTTTCACCTATCACCTACTACCTTGTATTTCTTCCCCCCTTCTCCCCACTTTCTTACTCTGCCTTCTCACTTCTCCCCCCGCCCCCCCCCCAGTCCTGATGAAGGCTCTTAGCCCAAAATATCGACTGCTTACTCTTTTCCATAGATGCTGCCTGGCCTGCTGAGATCCTCCAGCATTTTGTGTGTATTTTTTTTCAATTTCCAGCATCTGCAGATTTTTCTCTTATTTGTGATTTATCTCCAAATATGGCCTCACCAATGTCTTAAACAACTTCAGCACAACATTTCAACTCCTGTACTCAATACTTTAATTTATGAAGGCCAATCCTTGCTGTTCCTTTACTGTTGTCTTCAGCTTTACATTTTCCACTGGGATCTATTCAAGATTGAGTTTCTTCTCCCAGTTCTTGGTAAACTTGCAGCTTTAGTATAATTTTAATAAATTTTGCAGGTAAGTGGCATTCAAATCTGCCCCTTTTTCTGGCTTAGTTATGCTCAGTGGTAGTTTTGTAAGATGAGGGTGTGTTCATGTTTCACTTTAGAGATATGAGCATGTAGTCTAGACCAGGGAGGTGAACCAATAGCACGTGTGTCCAAGATTAGCACATGCAAAATAATTATGGCATGCAACATGCAGTGCTACCCCTCAATTCTTTAGCCCCACCCATAATAGAAAGATACATAATAGTTATTTTTGACTGCCAAATGAAACAGCAGATGATTTTTTTTTAAATAAGCTGAGAGGAGTGAGATGTGTTCACAAGAAAGTCTCACACCGGCTTGGTGCCAGCTAGACAGCTACTACACGTGACATTGGATGATACATTTCAAAATCCTCACAGACCCGATAGTGTAAACATCGGTATTTGATTAGTGAACGGTGACAATAACAGCAGTACTTAGACCACAAGATATTGGAGCAGAATTAGGCCATTTTGGCTCATCAAGTCTGCCCCACCACTTCATCTTGGCTGATCCATTTTCCCTCTCAGCCCCATTCTCCTGCCTTCTCACCATATCCCTTCATGCTCTGACTAATCAAGAATCTATCAACCTCTGCCTTAACCCAATGACTGGATCTCCACAGCTGACCGTGGCAACAAATTCCACAGATTCACCACTCCCTGGCTAAAGAAATTCCTCCTCATCTCCGTTCTAAAAGGACGTCCCACTATTCTGAGGCTGTGTCCTCTGATCTTAGACTCCCCCACAACAGGAAAGAAGTGATACTACTTTTTGAATAGTTTTTTAAAAGATTAATATTATTTTTAGCAGGTTTATAAAATTGCTTCATTTATGTTTGTCGGTCTCTATAATACTCTTATTAATAGTAAACAATGAAAACACATAAATAAACACCAGAACTTAACCTTTTTCCTTAAAGCCAATAATTATTGAAACAAATTCATTAATTCATCATCAGTTCAAAATTTCCATGCCACAGGAGAGAGTATTTTTCAAGAAGGTTATTGCCATTTTAGGTACATACTCTCAAAAAGATTCACCACCCTGGTCTATACTGACCAGTGACCAGTACTGTAGAGAAGGTGAGACTTCTTTTGATTCAAGAGGATATGTGAATGTACGTTGAGCCTAGTGTGATTCTTCCTCCGCTCATAAAGGGCTGACATTGCTTTTAAAACATTGCTATCAATCTTCAATCCCACTTCTGTCACGCAGTCTGAAATTTTGTTTGTTAATTTATTGAGAAGTATAATTCAAAATGAAGTCTTAAAATTCTGCTAATATCTTTTCTGTGCTTTCTGGTGAGCATTGAAAGATCAGTAAATGAATCTATCCTTAAATTATCTTTTTCTGCTTTGGACAGCTTTGATTCATGCAGAGAAGGAAAAGTACTGATAGAAATCATATGGCAATTTAATATAAATTAAGTTTACAATTACCTCATTATTCACAAGCACATTATTGATGGTGTTATCATGTTAACAAGTAACACAAAGATGAGAAATCCATGTGCAATATAATTAGCAAAACACATCTTCCAACATGGCAAAATATGGAAATTATTAGCAAGCTTGAGAAGTGATGCTGTTTTATGATTTTTCTATTAGTTATGGATGGGAGCACATCCCAAAGGGGATGCAGTCATTTGCGACAACAGAATTTCCCAGAAGACTCTTGGCCAGTGGATTTCGGAGCATCCTGATTCCCTGGGGTCAAAAGTGAAGGATGTTTTCCAAGGACAGTTGCCTTTTTTGTTCAAGGTGCTTTCGGTGAACATCTCGTTATCTATTCAAGCTCATCCGAACAAAGTAAGCAAAGGGTTAAGTAGAACCTCATTTAATTGGGTAAATAACCATGTTTGTAACATGGAATATTAATTTTGCTCAGTTTTCAAAATAATTTTACAAAATAGAAAGCATTGTCCGGAATGTGAATTTGTTTCGGGAGTATTTTGAGTTGGACTGCGCCATGTACCTAAACATAAGATGACCTTTATCCTGTTGATATATGTGTCTATGCCTGCTGGAGTTCAGAAGAATGAGAGGGGGGATTTCATTGAAGCATCAAATATTGAAAAGCCTGGATAGAGTGGACCTGAAGTGGATGTTTCCAGTAGTGGGGGAGTCTTATGACCAGAGGGCACAGCCTCAGAATAAAAGAACATCCTTTAGAAAAGGCATGAGAGGAAATCTCCTTAGCTAGAAGATGGTGAATCTGTGGAATTCATTGCCACAGATTGCTGTGGAGGCCAAGTCATTGGGTGTATTTAAATAGGATCACTGATTAGCAAGTGTGTCAAACGTTACTTGGAGAAGGTAGGAGAATAGTGCTGAGAGGGATGGTGGAGCAGACTTGATGGGCTGAATGGTATCATCCTGCTCTTTTGTCTTTTGGTCTGACATTACCTCTTGAACTCAATTTATTGAAAATCATTTATTGTAAAGTAGTTTTAAGTACAAGTGTAAAGGTGTCTTAGTGAGTTGTGGTATTGTGTGCAATTTCTGCCACTTTCCCTATAGTGAATATCTTTGTTGGAGAGAGCACAGCAAGCATTCACCAGATTGATTCCTGTGATGGTGCCATGAGATCAAGTAGAAACAGACCTGTGTTTTTTCCAGTTTACAAGAGGAAGTGACCTTATTGAGATCTATCCAATACTTACAGGGCTAAATGGAATGGATGTGGAAATGATTGGTTGAGTCTAGAAGTTGAGGAGTCACATCTCAAAATAAGGAGTAGGACACTTAGAGCTGAAATGAGATCTTCCTTTACTTGTACTGTGCTGGATCTTTGAAATTAGCTACCCTGAGCCATATGTGATTCAACAAATTTTTTTACCTTCTCTTGCATTTGAAGGATTCTGTCTGAACTAACCTTGTTGTTGACAGTTTAATTATCTGTCATCATCATTTCTGATCTTGTCCCCATCATTGTTTTGTGTTTATGTTAAATTCCTAAGAATGGGTTCCCTCAGAAAAATGAATCCCGGATAATTTGCATAGAAATAGAAGCAGTGTGTGAACTTATGAAATGTGACACCTTCAGTGCATTTAGTCTATTTTAAATTTAAAACAAGCTGGCAGGTGTGAGGTGAGTGTACGAGGGAGGGGTGGGAAAAGCACGACTTTGAGAGGTTAATAAATCAGTTGTGGTTAAATGGTGGAGTAGAATTAATGGGCTGAATGGCCTAATTCTGCTCCGATATCTTATGTCTTGGGCATTCTCAAGTCAGAGGTAAAATAAAGGTTCAGAACAATTGTTTAATATAACCATATAGTTTGCTTGGCAACATCATTAATTCAGAAGGTTGTGGGTTTCCCCCACTATAGATAGCCACAGTAATCAAGGCTGACACTGCAGTACTGCCCCTGGAATGAGAAACATTAAAGAGTTCCTGCTGGCACACTGATGGATATTATATGCCCTTTGGTATTCTGTTCAAGAGCAGCAGAGAAGATCTTCCTGGCTTTCTGACCGATGTTTACCCTCCATTCAATATGACTAAAATATGATCATCTGCCACGTTGCTGATTGTGGGAGCACACTGTGCAAAAGTGTTTCCTGCAAGAGACATTTCGTAGCAAGATATTCTTCACTCAGGACTTCTAATTGAGTCCATCAGGAGAGCTTTAGAAAAATAATAAGGAATTAGAGTTGGAATTAAGCCATCAGAAAATTATTTAAAACAAATCCAATTTTGATACCTATAATTGAATAATAAACATTGTTCCTCCAAGTACTTATGATTTTGCTGGGAATTGATAGATCAAAAATACTACTAGTACTGGAGCAGGGTGGGAGAAAACTTAGCCTCATGCTCTTGTGCAGAATGGAGGAAGATTGACTTGCTGCACTTAGCTTGGATGTGTTTTGTTTAGTTCTGTTCCACATGCCCAGAACACAACCCAAAAAAACATGAAGCAAACATTTGTAAGATAATTTTCTGAATTATTTACATTTTAAAGCACTCTATTCATCAAAGGTTTGAAATTTGTTTCCTACAGGAACTAGCTGCACAGCTGCATGCTCAGTTTCCAGATCGATATCCTGATAAAAATCACAAACCAGAAATGGCTATTGCACTGACTCCATTTGAAGGACTGTGTGGATTCAGACCAGTGGAGGAAATTATTGGATTTTTGAAAAGTAAGACATGAAGCGCCGTAATATGTCCTTGAAAACCGTGGTGACAATTTGTAGGTAAAATACAGTATGCCTTCTTTCTGTATTTTTGGAGCAGCTTTGCAAATATATTTCTGTTCCTTGAGCACTGTGTGAAATGTGAGCACTAGGGTGACAAGTGATTCATTTGGTTGGAGTCAGGCATCCGAAGCTGAAGCTTTTGGATTTAGGTATCATCACTTTAGCCTATCGGTTACAGGTTAGCTTGACTTTGGTGATGTAATGAACGGAAGCTGCATTGTTGGATCCACTCTCCATTTGTCGCATGTCACATTTTGAGAAAGTAGACTTGGCCAACATTCTTTCTTCAGCCAATATCAGCAAAGAAGTGTGAAATGGGCATTAATTTCCAACTTGGACCAGATCATGCATGTACTGGTTGCTGAATTCAATTATTTGCATATATCATTACAATATACTGTAGCAGGAAACCAGGCCATGAAGTCTATGCGATCCCTTTCTCCATTGTAACTTCTCCATCCTCCACTGCCCACCCCCTACCATTTGCATCAATTTTCCACAAAGTTCTACCACTCACCTATAAACTAAAGACAGAATACTGTGTCGGGAAGTGTATGGTCATACTGTGGTTGAAGAAATAAAGGTGTCAACTATTTCCTAAATGGGGAGTGAATTCAGAAATCAGAGGTGCAAAGGGACTTGTGAGTCCTAGAGCAGGATTCCTTAAAGGTTGACTTGCAGGTTGAGTCAGTAGTAAGGAAGGCAAATAAAATGTTAGCAGTCATTTTGAACGGATTAGAATATAAAAGCAGGTATTTAATGTTGAGCCCTAAAAGGTATTGGTCAGACTGCATTTGCAGTCGTGGGCAATTTTGGGCCTGCATCTAAGAAAGGATGTACTTGCATTGGAGAAGGTCTAGAGGAGGTTTGCAGAAATGATCCTGGGAATGAAAAGGTTAACATATGAGGAGCGTTTGATTGCTCTGGGCCTGTATGCACTGAAGTTTGGAAGAATGGTGGGGGGGGGGCGGGTAGGATTTCATCAAAACATTGAAAGCCCTAGGTAGAGTGGATGTGGAGAGGATATTTCCAATAGTGGGAGAGTCTAGAACTAGACGGCACAGCCTGAGAATAGAAAGACGTCCTTTTAGAACAGAGATAGAGGAATTTGTTTAGCACGCGTGTGGTGTATCTGGAATTCCTTGTGAAAGACAGCTGTAGAGGCCAAGTCATTGGGTGTAATTAAAGCAGAGATTAGTAGGTTATTGACTAGTCAAAGGTTACAGGGAGAAGGCAAGAGAATGGGATTGCGAGGCTGTGATTAAATGGTAAAGCAGTTTGGATGGTTGAATGGCTGCTTCTAGGTCTTGTCTCATGGTCTAAGGGCAGTTTTACAATGGCTAATGAACCTATCAACTTGCATGTTTTTGGGTTGGGGAGAAAACTGGAACAGCCAAAAGAAATCCAAGAGTATGTAAAACTCCACGTAGACAATGTTGGTAGTCAGGATTAAATCATTTAAATGGAAATGTGAGGCAGCAGCATTATTAGCTGCAGCACCCTTGTGTAAACATGTGTATCCTCAAGTAATTGGATGGCTGTGAACTGCTTTGAGATGAACAAAAGAAGAAACATTGAAATCTGTTTTTACTGTCAGTCACAGTTGAGTTAATTGTCATGTGTACAAGCACATGTATGCACAGCTTCAATGGAAAAAAATACTTAAAAACACTCTCACAGGCACATAGCACCATATAAGCAGAATTCACAAGAAAAACAAAACTTATAATAAAGTGCAATTAGAACAAAAAAATAAGTTCATCTTAGTGCAATGTGGTCATAGTGTTGCTAAACTGTAGTGTTTAGAGTTTAGCCAGTTGATCTGAGAACTGAATGGTAAAAGGAAAATACCTGTTTTTAAATTTTCCAAAGTCAATGGCATATCCACTTTCAAATCAGACTGAAAATTAATTCTATTCTTTAACCCCAGCATTCTTCAACCGGTATCTAATTTTCATTGTTATTTTTATCTCTAAAACACTATGTTGCAGATGTCCCAGAATTTCATGCAGTGATCGGCAATGAAGCTGCGGAAGTGCTTGAAAACAGCCCCGGTGACCCACACCGGGTATCTGATGCTTTGAAGAAATGCTTTACTAGAATGATGAACTGTGAAAAGAAGACATTTGTTGATCAGCTGAACGTGTTGGTGAAGAGGGTGTCGGAAGAAGGTTTGTGCTACTAACAGCAGAGCTATATTGAAGGCAAATGTAAATTAGTTTGCACTTAACTAATGTGCAATGAAATATTTCTTGGATCCTTATAAGCAAGTTTGTCAACATATGGAACTCTGAAGTAAATATTTGCATATATCTTAAATTGGAACTGTTGTCAATGTCACAAGCACAAATGCTAACATGGCAAGATCCCACAAGCTACAATAAAATTATTGACAGGATATTGCCAGCTGAAATATGATCCTTCAATTACATTGGTTTGGGATACTAGTGCTGGCACTTTTGATGCTTTGTACCCTACTCTATGTTCTAATATATTGCAAGCCAACTTTGGCAGTAACAAGAGCCTTCTGTTGTGCAGCTGCTGCAGGTAAGGACACAGCAGGAAGTAATGGCGAGCTGTTGCTGCGGTTACATTCCCAATTTCCAGGTGACGTTGGATGTTTTGTCATCTACTTTTTGAATCTGGTGAAGCTGCAACCTGGGGAAGCCATGTTTCTGGGAGCTAATGAACCCCACGCTTATCTTTATGGAGGTAAGATCCAAAAGGTAGAAATGCTAAGTAACATGTGAATTCAGTGTAATGGTTTGGTTGTACCTGTTATCTATAACTGCACTGTAGGAATTTTTAACGTATTTAAAAGGGACCTGGGGGGAAACTTTTGCATGCAGAGTTTGGTGAGCATATGGAATGAGCTTATCATAGACTTGATCAGAGGCATATATAGTGGATAACCAGAGACTTATTCCCAGGATGGAACAGGATAATTCAAAGATTCATAATTTTTAGGTGATTGGAGGCAAGATAAGGAGGATTTCAGTTAAGTTCTTACACAGAGAGTGGTGAGTGAGTGGAATGCCCTGTCAGGGATGGTGGTAGAGGCAGATACATTAGGGGTATTTAAGAAACTCTTAGGCACATGGATGATAGGAAAATGGAGGGCGATGTGGGAGGGAAGGGTTTGATTGATTTTAGAGTAGGTAAAAAGGTTGGTGTATCATGAGCTGAAGGGCCTATACTGTGCTGTTCTACACACTATAATATTGAGGTCCTTTCTAATTTTCTTATGAGTCTGCAGACTATTTATGGTTGCTCTTAAGAAACTTAGTGATATTGTGTGAAATAGCTGAAAAGTGCTAATTAACTTTTTCATTTGTTCCAGATTGCATAGAATGCATGGCATGTTCTGATAATACAGTGCGAGCTGGCCTTACTCCAAAATTCATTGATGTTCACACCCTCTGCGAAATGCTGAACTACGTACCTGCACCGGCAAGTGAAAAAATCTTCCCGTTTGCCCAGGATCCCTGTGACCCAAGGGTTTTCATGTACGATCCTCCAGTGCCTGATTTCACAGTAATAAAAATAGAGGTATGTTTTGCGATTTTGACTGGACTCCACTAATATTTTATCATCTGCATCTCTTTGCTGCTGTTTCCCAGGGCATATTGGCATACCAATCTGATAGTGTACTGAACCAGTTTCCATTCTCTTGATGCCTAAACAAATGTGAGTTAAAGAAATTGACACCAACAATATGGAAATTTATAACATGCCTAAATTTGCCCTCCAGGCAGACCAGATTTTAATCTTTACGATGATGGGCTATATAAGGTGATTGTGAAATGACAGATGAAATATTAATGCCAAAATTTCAGCAGCAAAACATGAACATGAAACTGACAGGTCTGTATTGGTGGTTGTGTATTCTATTTACTACTCAACTTTTTTATGTACATAACTTCCTTTTAAATGCATCTGTGCAACTCCATCAACCACATTATTCAGTAATGAATTTTGCATTATCTGGCTAAAACAAATTTCTTTCCAAATTGTATCGATGATTTGTGTCTTTTTTTGGACATTTAGACAATACATCTTTTGGACATTAACAGTGGTAGTCCTTAAATTTTAAATTGTTTTACTGCTAGGTTGCCTTTTCTCGAAGGAAAATGGAGATTTTAGACTTTTTTTTAAACAGTGGTGAGTGCATGGAACATGGTGGTAGAGACAGATATATTAGGGGCATTTAGGAAATTCTTAGGCACATGAATGATAGAAAAATGGAGGGCTATGTGGGAAGAAAGGGTTAGATTGATCTTGGAATAGGTTGTGGGCTAAAGGGCCTGTACTGTGCTGTAATGTTTTATGTTCAAATGATCTCCACAAACTTTCATGATGCAGTTCCTTTATTTTTCTTTGGTATTCTTATTGCCTCTTTTCCAGGGGGCACAACACAACACAGCACAAAAACAGGCTATTCAGCTCACCACATCATGCTAACAAGTAGGCACCCACTCATGTTAATCCCATTTTACTATACTTGGCCCATAGCTTTTTACACCTAGACACTTTAGGTGCTTGCCTAAATATTTCTTCATGCTGTTTGCAGCTCTGCTTCTACTCTCCAGTAGAGTAGTCTTGTAGTTAGATTCTACTCTCTGGATGAAAAGGTCTCCCTCAGATCCCCTCTTGCCTCAACCTAAATCTATATCCCCGAGGGCGGCATGGCAGTGTAGCAGTTAACAAGACGCTTGACAATGTCAGCGGTCACTAACAGAGGTTTGATTCCCACTGCTATCTCTAAGGAATTTGAATGTTTTCCCTGTGACCACATGGGTTTCCTCCGGGTGCTTTGGTTTACTCCCACATTCGAAAGATGTATGGATTAGGGTTAGTAAATTGTGAGCATGCTGTGTTGGCACTGGAAGCATGGGGACACTTGTGGGCTGACCCAAGCACCTGTTTGGACTGTGGTCACTGACACATAAAGACTCATTTCACTGTATATTTTAATGTACAGTACCTTGAAAAAATATTCAGCCTCCATCCTTTTGCTCACATAGATGAGTATTTGATCAATTTAACCGAGAGTGCTCCTTTTTTCACAGTAGAGGCCGAAAATATAGGGAAATTGAAAAATATGAAAACCTAAATATTCAAAAACTGAAATGTCAGCAGTTCAAAGTATTCTTCCTCCTTTGCTCAGTACTTAGTTGAACCATCTCTCATAGATCTTACAGACAGCAGTCTTTTTGGATAAGTCTCTATTAGCTTTGTACAATGTGATGGGGCAAGATTTGCCCATTCTCCTTGCTGTGCCAGGTTAGTTCGGGAGTGGCAGTGGACAGCAATCTTGAGTTATTGCCAGAGATGTTCAATCGGATTAAGGTCAAGACACTGAGTCACTCAAGGACATAATTTTTCTTAATTTGAAGCCACTCCATGATTGTTCTGGCAGTATATTTTGGGTTGTTATGCTGCTGAAAAATGAACTTCCTCCCCAGTTTAAGCTTTGTGGCAGAGGCTAGCAGGTTTTTATCCAGGATCTCTCTGTATTCAACAGTATTCATCTTCCCATCAATCCAGACCAGATTTAGAGTCGCTGCTGCTGAAAGGCATCCCTATACCTCCACCACACTTTACAGTAGGGATGGTGTTACCTGGCTGATGCGTAAATCTAACACAGTGCTACATATGCAGCTTAGTGTTGAGGTCAAAAAGTTCCACTTTAGTCTCATCCAACGACAAGATCTTCCATCTCCTTCCAAAGACATCTTTATAGTATCTTCTAAGTGATGATTTACATAGTCTTTATGGACAAGGATATGCTTTTTTGCTTAGCCAGGGCTTTTTCCTTGTTGCCACTCTTCAATAAATACCGTTTTTGTGCAAGGCCTTATGGATTGCAGAGCCATGAGCTTCATCTCCAGTCGCAGCCACTGGATCCTGGTGAATCTCCTCTGCTCCATCCCTAGTTGTATCTTATGTTTATTTTTTGACGCAATATCAGAGGGCATGCAATTAAAGTGAGAGGAAGTGAGTGTCTGGAGTGTGCTGTCAGAGTGATAGTGGAGGCCAATATGACAGAGGTGTTGAAGAGGCTCTAAGATAGGCACATGATTGTGTGGAGAATGGAAGGATGTGGACTTTGTGTAGGCAGAAGAGATTAATTTAATTGGGTATTCGATTATGAATTAATTAGTTCAGTACAACAATGTGGGCAGTTCTTGTGCTGTATTGTTCTGTGTTCTATGTTAGTGGCCAGTAATATGCACAATGATAGGTGTGATCTGAACAAATCGTATGCTTTCAAAAAGCATATAATGAAGGGACAGCAGAATCTATTAAGTTCTTGTCAATTGAAAAGCTTACAAACTAAACTAAAATCTCTTTAACTCAGGTTCCGAGTTCGGTGAAACAATACACGATCTCTTCCATTGACTCTGCAAGTATCCTGCTTGTGATCAGGGGAGAAGCCTCAGCCATTGCTAATCCATCCCAGATAAACGTCCGACGAGGCTCTGTGCTGTTCATCGCAGCCAACGAGAAAGTAGACCTGTGCATCAACTCAACGGATGGAATGCTGCTTTTCAGAGCTTGCTGTGTGCTGTAACATTTCAACTTTTACTTTGTGTCCTTAGGATTGTAAAGAAATTAAAAATAGTGGCACTATAGGATGTGGGATGCATTGTTATGGCCCTTTCTAAAAAATTAGCTTTTTGCCAGTGTTCTGCAAGATTCAGAACTTTGCCCCCTTTTAATTGACTGTTAGTTAATTTTCTGTAAAACTATCCATTTGATCCCTTTACTGATTGTTTGTTTCATTTCAGTTTTATGTGCATGAGCTTTGTAGCACAATATTAACAAATTTCAGTTCTGAACTGTTTAGCTCTTGCTCCTTGGCTCCAAGAACTTCCTGTGTTCCTTAAGAAGTCATTATCAATATATCACATATATACGTTTGATTCCTGTAACTTCCCCATAAACCTCAAATGGCCAGCTTCTGGGTAGTGGAAAGCAAGTTTGCAGCTTTGAACTTTGAACAATGAACTTTGCAGCTTTGGTTTCTGGTGCCAAAGTTTTTGCATTATTGTTGGGCAACACTGGAGATGTTCTTTAGCAGGTTGTTCGTGTACTGATGTATCTTTAGTACAGACCAAACTTTAGGTCATTGTCTGGCTCCTTTCCACAAATGTAGGGCACGTCCCATCAGACCAATGCAATGCACACAAAATGCTGGTGGAATGAAGGGTCTCAGCCTGAAACGTTGACTGTTTATTCCCCTCCACAGATGCTGTTTGACCTGCTGAGTTGCTCCAGTATCTTGTGTGTGTTGCTCTGGTTTTCCAGCATCTATACAATCTCTTGTGCACCGTCAGGCTAATTACTGCTCATCAGTCTAGCTTTGGTGATGGATGGTACAGTCTTCGATATAATTTTGGTTTCTCATCAAGAACCTTCTTAATTATACCCCAGTTTAGGCTTTGCCAAAGCCACTCTGCTCTAGACCCTGCTCAGAACTTGATCGAGATATAGGGAGGGAGAAGAGGTGAATCCCAGAGCTGAGAGTGGCATTGCAATTGAAATCAGAGAAGCACCTGACAAAGTTTAGCTCAATTAACTTAGAAGCTGGGCATGTGTGGGTGTGGATGAGGTAAGTCTCGTTTAACACAAAGGGACATGACTGTAGTTGTTGCTCAATCTTCAGTGAATAAGGAAATAATTTGCCAATAGGGCCCACATTGTGCTAATTTAAAATAAAACACTGCCAAACTAGTATTTAGTTTTTCAGCTGGTTGTTGGTTGATCATGAGTGAATAAGGAAATCACTTGTTATTGATGCCCACATTGTGTAAATGTTTGTTCTTTAAACACTTTCAACCTGGTACGTATAGCTTTTCAGCTTGTTGATAGCATCAGAGCTATTCTTTGGGTGACCATTGCATAGATGTAACTAATTAAATGACATTGAAAGCACACTGTCTTGCACTACATTCCCTAATAGTATTTATATAATGAGTGTTTACCTCAGATCTGAAACATGTTGGGCTTCCGCAATATGCAACTTCTCTGTACCGACTGAAAACAAGACGAGAGAGGAAGCAATGTTTTCACAAAGATGTACATAGTAGAAAAGTATAAAATATTTGTATTGTCTGTCATCCATTAACAACTGGCGTGTTGCTATTTAAAGGCTGGCATAGTGTATTCCAGCCTTGTATTGAGTGAGCTGATGCTACTAAATTTGTAATAACCGAAATGTGAAATAACACAAAAAAAAAGCAGAAGTGTCACATAAAAAGAAAATGGGATAGTTGGTCAGTCGGCAAGTATCTGTGGAGTGAAGAGCAAGGTCAGTGTTTCATGTCAATAATCAACCTTAAGTAGGAGTGGGGGTTCTGACCAAAGTGCTGCTTCTGTGATTAGAACCAGAATCCTGGATTCTGGAATCCTTTTGGTTGATACAGTACATTATGCTTTCTTGCAAGAACTTGTTGGTACTGAAGTACGGTGTGTCAACAGGAGGGCATTCTATCAATTTGTGGGCTATAAGTGGCTTGAAGGGGCTTCCTCGTTCGAGTGTTTGTATGTATGCAAGAGAATGCATGGACCATTTTTTATCCCCCACATTGTAACCACATTACTAATTTGTGGAAACTTGATGTATGTAAATTGACTGTTTTCTTTTTCATAATTGTGTTTGCGCATCACAAGCTCTCCATGGGTTATAAAACACTGGGACTCCTGAACTATGTCTAGTTTATTCCCAATGTGGTAGTATAATGACCATGATCTAAAGTAATCATCCAGACAAAATAACTAAATTAAAAATTGCCATCAGTTAAAATGGCCAAAATGTTTTGTCTCTTCAAAGTCCAACTGATTAACGAATGGAAACCTGTCATGCTGAACTTGTCTGAGATTCCAGATCTACACCAACTTGTTGCCACACAAAATCATCCACTACTAAACCTACTCTCAGCATCTTGGGAATACATAAGATTCTCCTCAACCTCCGATTGAATAAAAAAAAAATTCTTGAAGATGGGGATCAAAAGGATGATCAAACTTGTTTACCTTTTAGCCTCTTGAAACAGAGTGGACATGATCCATGGATTTGGGTTCCAGATCTGGTTGTTTTTACTGTCATTTCCTCCACATTTATGCCATGTGCCTGAAGGGACTGACGTCAATGTGGACTGACCATAGATTGAATTGAATTGGTTTGTAGTTATCACATGTACTGTAATATAGATGTGTTAATTGCATCAGAATTTTTCTTTGCTATTTAACCTTTATTTTATTTATGAATTATTTAGTGATCGTTATAGTTTGGAATGATCATTTGTACTGTAATAAAGTATGTTTGATTATTTTTGGGTTCCTACATAAAGAGTGGGATAAATGTGATTGATGATAGAGGAAAGAATGCTTATGTTCTTGCACAGATTACAATAAAATATGTAATGATTTTTTTATATCAAGACTGAGTATGAAAAGGTATATTAAGAGCAAATGTTAACTCAGTTAATGTGCACTTAAAATAAACAGCTGAAAAATGTTAGAGATGTTAAACCGAAAATATTGGGAAGACAAAGCAAAGCCACTGTCATTCTGAAGAGTAAACGTGAACAAGCTTTGCTTAAACTCACTTGTTTTCTAAAACCATTGTGGCTTTCACATAAGAATATATCTGATGAAAAGCTCCAGAGCACATTTTACCTTAAAAATGTTTCACTGATGAACGCTTTGGTGTGCACAATTGGCAAAGAACAAAGATTGAGAGATCAGGTTATCTGGTCAGAGAGGAAGAATGTTCCCAATGCTGAAAGTAGATATGAAGAGTTTAGTTTCAATAGTGGGAGAGTCTAGGATCAGAGAATTCAGCCTCAGAACAGAAGAAAGTCCCTTTAGAAGAGAGATGAGGAAGAATTTCTGTACCCAGAGAGTCATGAATCTGTGGATTCATTGCCACTGATGGTTGTGGAGGCCAGTCATTTGGTATATTTAAAGTGGAGATTGATAGGATCTTGATTAATAAGGGTGTCAAAGATAACGGGGAGAAGGCAGGAGAATGGGGTTGAGGGAAAATAAATCAGCCATGATGGAATGGTGACGGTGTTGATGGGCTGAATGACTTAATTCTGCTTCTATGTAACAGAAAATGTTGGGGCACTCAACAGGTCTGGCAGCATCTATCTTTTTGGGCCAAGACGTCGACTGTACTTTTTTTTCCATAGGTGTTGCCTGGCCTGAGTTTCTCCAGCATCTTGTGTATGTTGCTTGGATTTCCAGCATCTGTAGGTTTTCTCTTGTTTCTGCTTCTGTTATGTACTTCCATTCCATCTACTTGCCGCACCACAATATGGGGCCATTTGGTCAATTCGCTCCATTTTCCTGCACCTTTGCTATTTACTCTCGCCTGTCCATCAACAACCCTGAGATGCAAGGGGAAACCAGAGAAAATGGTGGAAGTGGATCAGGAGATGAGTGTAAAGACCACATCTGCATATACAGACATAAACGTGTGCACACACAGGATCACATAAGAGATTCTGTGGATGCTGGAAGTCTTGAGCAATGCCATTCACACTCACTCTGCTGGAGGAGCAATTGTGACACCAAAACCAAGATGGATTAAGCTTGCAGGGACAAGAGCTGTAAAATGCACACTGACATTCCGGTGCAAAAGGAGGGGAATGCTGCACTGTCCATAGGAACAGCATTGGCCATTCAGCCCATCGAGTCTGCTCCATCATTCGATCATGGCTGATGCTGGATCCCACTCAACCCCATATCCTTTGATGCCCTGAGCAATCAGGGAAAATTCAACTTCCGCCTTCCACAGACTTGGCCTCCACTGCAGTCTGTGGCAGAGCATTCCACAGATTCCCTACTCTCTGTCTTTAAAAAAATTCCTTACCTCTGTTCTGAAAGGTTGCTCCTCAGTTTTGAGGCTGTGCCCAGCATAGGAAACATCCTCTCCACATTCACCCTATCTAGTCATTTCAATATTCGGCAGCTTTCCATGTGATCCCCACATTCTTTTAAAATTCCAGTGAGTACAGGCACAAAGCTGCCAAAGCTCATGTTAACCCTTTCATTCTCATGAATCTTTGGATACTCTCCAATGACAACACATCTTTTCTGAGATAAGGGGCCCAAAACTGTTGATAATACTCCGTGTGGCCTGATTAGTGTCTCACAAAGCCTCATCATTATCTCCTTGCTTTTTTATTCTATTCCACTTGAATTATATGCCAACATTACATTTGCCGCCTTTACCACAGACTCAACCAGTAAATTAACCTTCTGGGAGTCTTGCACGAGGACTCATATGTCCCTCTGCACCTCTGATGTTTGAACCACCTCCCCATTTAGACTATTGTTCCTTTTACCAGAATGCATTATCACACATTTCCCAACTGCCACTTTTTTTTACCCATTCTTCCAAAAAGTCCTGCTGCAAACTCATTGCTCCCTCAGCACTACCTACCCCTCCACCTATCTTTGTATCATCCGCAAAGTTTGCCACAATGCCTGATCTATTATCAATTCCCTTACCCAAATCATTGACAAACAACGTGAAAAGTAGCGGTCCCAATACTGACCCCCTGAGGAATACCTCTAGTCATTGGCAGTCCATCAGAAAAAGCCCCCTTTATCCCCAATCAGTGCCTCCCGGTCCTGGATGTCAGCCATTCCTCTAAATATTCCAGTACTGTATCTTTCCTGTAACGCCATAGGATTCTATCTAGTTAAGCAGCCTCATGTGTGGCACCTTATCAAATGCCTTCTGAAAATCATTGGGAAACGTCGTCCGAATGTGGTTAAACCGTAAATCTGTCTACTCCCAGGTTATTGCAGACGTTCCCATGCGCTATTTCAACGTAGGGAGCTCGGATCCGATTTCCTGCTTGTTGGGTGCTTCTTGAAAGAACAACACAATGAGCCGAATGGTGACGGTTCAGTTTGGGAATTGCTGGGCGGTGTCGTGACGGGGGGGGGGGGGGTGGCCTTTGTCGCCAGTGCTATGGTAACGCCGGGCGGGCGGGTCACAATGTGGGGCGGAGGCGGCGGTGCCGATATCGACGCCGAACGCTGAGCACCTGGATGGGCGGATCGGTAGCGGGTGAACGCCACCTGCAGCCCCAGTCGGGGGCGGGTGCTTAGCGGCATGAGGTACAAGGCGGTGGCTACTGGGGAAGATGGAGCCGAAGAGGCATTGTTGCAGGAGCCGAAAGATGACAATATCGGTAACGGTGGGGGAAGGTGACCGGGGAGGGGGTGTCATTGGAGAGTGTTATTTTTGTACCGGGTGTGTCTGGGGAAGGGAGACCCGTGTACTCCTGTGTCCGGGGTGAGTGTTGTGTACACAGCTATGTTTTGGGATGGGGGTGACACGCATACCCAGGTGTGTCTGGGGAAGGTGTGACCCTCACACCAGGTGTGTCTGGGGAAGGTGCGATCCTCGTACCAGGTGTGTCTGGGGAAGGTGCGACACCCTTATGATGTGTGCTTGGGGAAGATGTTATCTACATACTCAGGTGTGTCTGGGAAAATGTTTTCTGCCTACCCAGCTGTGTCCAGGAAGATGTGACCCATGAATTCAGGTAAGTCCAGGAAGGGGTGGTCCGTGTACCTACTGTAGGTGTACTGTATCAGTGAGGGGCATCGGTATGTGTTGGAGGACTGACCCAGGTGCACCGCTGTGATTGGGGTGTCTGGCCGTGACTTATACTCAGTTATGTCCAGTTTGGGCGTGGAATCATATACATACATTGGTGAATTTGTTTCAGTAAAGAAGGGAATCTGGATAATCCCAGATGTGTTTGAGTCCGACTCAGCAGATATGCCTGAGTGCCTAGGTGTGTTGTGCTGGCCTAAGTATCAGTTTGTGGAATTCATTGGAGTTCATTTCTCTGTTATTTTGCTGTCAACAACAGCTGAGTTCCTCTCAAAACAAAATCCCTTCAAATTATGTATCCATTTATCTATAGTTACATCAATAGGCTTTGATGGGAAAACACTTAAGAGATAGGAAGTTTATTGTGTTTCGTGTTTTTTGGACATCATTAATTTGAGTTCCAAGACGTCACTGCAGGAGTTCCTCTGGGCAATGTCCTGGACCTGACTATCATCAGCTGCTTCATCAATGACTTTCCTTCCATTATAAGGTCAGGGGTGGGGATGCCTGCAGATAATTTCAGAATGTTCAGAGTTCGCCGCTCCTCAGCAAGTGAAGCAGCCCGCGCGTGCACGCAGCAAGAGCTGGACACAATTCAGGCTAATAACATTTAGGCGACCTCCAACTACAGAATGTGATCACCTGCCGTTGTTCAATGGGCGTTCTTGTCATGAAGTTCCCCGCCCGGAGTTCGGGATTCCATCATTGGGGTTGATACCGTAGATCGAAGCCGGAAAGTTGATCGGATCTCTGAAAGTCGAAGACTAATGACCAGTGCCCTTGGTCTATGAGTCTGAAGTCCACTCAGGAGGTTGCTGGTATGTGATCCTTTGAGGCCTGGCAGCTTGTCCTGGAGTTGGAGGACTGTGTGTTTGTGTGTGTGAGAGAGAGAGGGAGTAAAGGGGCTTGTTTTGCTGCTACTGTTCAGTTCCTTGTGTTCTGTGTTGCTCTGTCAAGCATTGTGGGCATACTACATGATGTATGGTGACACTTGTGGGCTGCCTCCAGCATGTCCATATATTGTACTGGCTGTTAACACAAACAGCACATTTGACTGTATGTTTCCATGTATGTATGATAAATAAGTGAATCAAAACCCGAACCGTCAATAACCTAGGGATCACCGCTGAGAAGAAACTGAAGTGGACCAGTCATATAAACAAAATGCTTCAGGCGCAGGTCAGACGCTGGGTCTCTGTGGTAAGTGAATCACTTCCTGGGGCAATAAGGATTGCCCACCACCTATAAGGCAGAAATCAGGAGTATAGTAGAATCAAGAGATTGATAGGTTCTTGATTGATAAGGGTTTAAGAGCTATGTGGAGAAGGCATGAATATGAGGTTGAAAAAATTCCCCATTCCTGTTTCCCTCTCTCTCCTTATCTCTTTACCTGCCCATCACCTCCCTCTGGTGTTCCTCCCCCTTTCCCTTCCATGGTCTTCTGTGATCTCCTATCACATTCCCCTTTCTTCAGCTCTTTATCTCTTTCACCAATCAATTTCCCAGCTCTTTACTTCACCCTCTCCCTCTCTCCTGGTTTCACCTATCACCTGCCACCTTGTACTTCTTCCTCCTCTCCCTCCACCAACCTTATTACCCTGACTTCTCAGCTTTTTTTTCCAGTCTTGATGAAGGGTCTCAGCCTGAAATGTTAACTGCTTACTCTTTTCCATAGATGCTACTTGGCCTGCTGAGTTCCTCCAGCATTTTGTGTGTGAAGCCTGTCCACTCTCTGCTTTTATCTACAGCCCTCTGTTCCAGGCAATGTCCTGGTAAATATCTTCTGGACTCTCTATTGCTGACAATCCTTCCCATAATGTGACAATCAGAGCTGTACACAGTTTTGTACAGCTGCAACATGACATCCTGACTCATATCCTCAGTGCCTTGGGTAATGACTCTCTGACCACCTTTCCAACTGACCTACACAGTATGTGCCCTTAAGCATCCTTCTTTGCTATTTACAGTGTCAGAACTTTCCTTGTCTGCAAATTCACCTATGTTCTCATCCAAGTAATTTATATGTATTTACAAACAACCGAAGTCCCAGCACTGAACCCTGTGGTACACTGCTTTTGCAGACTTTCAGCCAGAAAAACACCCACCCGCCACTAGACTCTGTCTCCTAAACACAAAATACTCTGCAGATGCTGGGGTCAAAGCAACACTCACAACACGCTGGAGGAACTCAGCAGGTCGGGCAGCATCCGTGGAAACGATCAGTCAACATTTCGGGCTGGAACCCTTCATCAGGACTGTAGAGGGAAGGGGCAGAGGCCCTATAAAGAAGGTGGGGGGGAGGGTGGGAAGGAGAAGGCTGGTAGGTTCCAGGTGAAAAACCAGTAAGGGGAAAGATAAAGGGGTGGGGGAGGGGAAACAGGGAGGGGGTAGGCAGGAAAGGTGAAGAAGGAATAGGGGAAAACACAATGGGTAGTAGAAGGAGGCAGAACCATGAGGGAGGTGATAGGCAGCTGGGGGAGGGGGCAGAGTGAAACTGGGTTGGGGGAAGGGAGGGGGAGGGAATTACCTGAAGTTGGAGAATTCTATGTTCATACCAAGGGGGCTGGAGACTACCTAGACGGTATATGTGGTGTTGCTCCTCCAACCTGAGCTTAGCCTCATCATGGCAGTAGAGGAGGCCATGTATGGACATATCTGAATGGGAGTGGGAAGCAGAGTTGAAGTGGGTGGCTACTGGGAGATCCTGTCTGTTTTGGCGGACGGAGCGGAGGTGCTCGACGATGCGGTGACGGAGCGGAGGTGCTCAACGAAGTGGTCAAATGACGACTCTGTCTCCTACCACCAAGCCAGTTTTGGATCCAGTTTTCTATTGTGGTCCAGATTAACTGCCATACCTTTCTGGACCAACCTGCTGTGAAGGCCTTGGCAGAAGTCTTATTGGCATCAATGTAAAAACTATGTCAACCTCTGTGCTTTCGTCATTTTTCATCGTTACTTCCTCAAAGTGAAACTGGAACTGCTCTGTGTCAGAAATTCTTTCAGCAGAAAGATGGCTGCATTTTGTAACATTATATTCTTGACTGCAGCTTCAACCCTGAAGATTGACTCAGGAGTAACTGCACGTAGAATTTTTTAATCAGTTCAATGCAGAATTAAGTTTCAATGGATAAACCCATGCCCCAAATGAGAAAAACTAGGCTGATGCGTGAAAAATCTAGTCTAGCGTTGTCAAAGGACATTGCCCTCCTCTACTGCTGAGATAGTTCCCAGAGGTAATATTGCTGACTCTTTAAGCATCTTGTTTCCACCCTGTGCAGCTCGAGTAAAGATGTTTTAAAGCGATCTGATTGCACATTGCCTCCAGGTTAAGGCTGGGTTTTGTTCTTGTGAACAGCTTGCAAGTCGGAAATGTGGCCACGAACTGCCTTCCCAGGCATCTTAAGAAGCTTGTTTTATCTCTCTGTACTGTTGTTGGAGGAGAATGGAGTCGTCGACACTGAGGTTTTCTTCTTTTCCATTTTTAAGTTGTTAGTTTTGCTCAAGTCTTTTAGTTTAGTTGATTAATTCTGTTTTTCTTTGGGGATGGGGTTTGTTTTTTTTTCTTTTTCATGATTTTTTTTCCCAGTTTTTTTTGCTTTGTATCATCTGTTATTAGTTCTACATGATTGGGAGCTTTGTTAATTTACACTATTTGGTATTGCAATTACTTTTTTAAGTGTAACAATATATCTCCTACTATTTGTATTATTTTGTATTTCTATATTTTGAAATTAATAAAAAGATTGAAAAAGAAAGAAAGAAGCTTACAGCCCGGAAATTCATTCAGCCAGTTCCAAATGTTTGATCATGTGCAGGCTATACATAAACTGGGAATGGCCTGTACAGTATATTAAAGATACAAGATTATTTATTGTCATTCTTCAGTACACGAGTGTAAAGGAGAACAAACTGGTTATTACACCAGATCCAATGCAACATAAAAAAACACAATAAGCACAAAGAACACAATGAAAAAATACACAATAATTAACGTAATTGAAGTCTCCTGCAATCTTGAAGAGACCATTGTTTTGTAGAAAGCTGGTGATACTCCTTGGTCTTGGCACGCTGGGGGCTGCTGTAGACAGTGGTAATGAACTCAACAGTAAACTCCATGAGCAGGCAATGTGGCTGGCTGGCAGTCAACTGTATGATGTCTGGTTGCCATAGAACAGTGACTGCCCACTACAGAAGAGTCTGTGCACCAACCCTTATCAGTGTACACAGAGGTCTCATCACCTCTTTGAGGGGGATCTCATTGAAACATACCGAATAATCACAGAGCTAAGTAAAGTGGACAGGAGAGGTTGTTTCCTGTAGTGGGAGAGTTCAGACCAGAGGATGCAGCTTTAGAATAGAAGGATGTCCCTTTAGAACAAAGATGAAGAGGAATATCTTTGGCCAAAGGGTGGTAAATTTGTGGAACTCATTGTCACAGACCGCTGTGGAGGCCAAGACATTGGGTATACCTAAAGCAGAGGTTGACAGATTCTTAATTAGTAAGGGTGTCAAAGGTTACCAGGCGAAGGCAGGAGAATGGAGTTGAGGGGGAAAATAAATCAGCCATAATGGAATTGTGGAGCAGACTTGATGGACCAAATGGCCTAATCCTGCCCCTATTTCTTTTGGTCTAATCCTGCCTGGCTAAAACCCCAGCTCATACCCTAATCAGTTCTAAATTTTCCACCAGTACAACTCCAACAATTTTTACATAAATATCAATAAGCAAAAGGCAAACCGTGATCATAGTGAAGGTGATGCAGTCTTATGGGGTTAAATGCCCACTTCTGTTATTATACTGTTCTGGAAATAATTCTCCTAATTTTTAAGAGCACCTTGTTATGTTTCTTACCCGCTTGAGGTAATTGGGTCAATCTTGAGAGGATGTTGCAATGACAAGTACTTGTTACTCTTCATTTTGGGTCCTATATTGAAGAAAGGATGTATTGGTATTCCAGAGGAAGTTTGATCCCAGGAATGGAAGGATTGTTGCATGAGGAACGTTTCATGTCTCTGGCCCTGTACTCACTGAAGTTAGGAGAATGAGGTAGGATCTCATTGAAACCTAATGAATATTGAAAGGCCTAGTGTGGACATTGGGTGGCGAGGTGGAGATGCTTCTCTACCAAAGGAGGTGTAAGGCGTTCCTTCCCTGGACTAGCTTGCAGGTCACCCTTGGACAAGGTGTAGCACCTGCTTAGCCCCCAGATCAGGGTCATGTGAGGCCATGGGAGTAGGTGGTGAATGGTTGTATGAGCAGCTGGTGCATTTCATAAGTCCTGGTTATGCTACCACTGACACCAGGCGGACAATCATTGAAGAGTATTGATAATGGCTGGGGTCACCCATCTTGTAAAGACATTGCCCAGAAGAAGGCAATGGTAAATCAGTTCGTGTAGAAAAATTTGCTAAGAATAATCATGGTCATGAGACCATGATCACATACGTCATACAACATGGCACATAATGATGATGTCATATGACACAGCACAGAATGATGATGAGGAGTATGGATATGGAGATGAAATTTCCAATAGTGAGAGAGTCGAGGAATACAGGGCACTGTCATAGAATTAGAACAGAAGTGAGGAGCAATTTCTGTAGCCAGAGTGTGGTGAATCTGTAGAATTGATTGCCATAGATGGCTGTGGAGGCCACGTCATTGGGTGTATTTAAAGCAGAGGTTGATAGGTTCTTGGTTAGTAAGGGCATCAAAGGTTATGGGGAGAAGGCAGGAAAATGGGGTCAAGAGAGAAAATAAATAAGCCATGATGGCCTAGTTCTGCTCTAATGTCTTATGGTCTTCAGCCTTGGTTATTGAAACTAAATATGCTTGTGTTTCTAAAAAAAGAATGTTTCTCCTCTTTCAGACAAAGACCTTGGCGGTTCGTCAGTTATTTGGTTCTGGATTCTGACCATCCTTGTTTTCTTCCTAGTGATAATCACTTTTCCAATCTCAGGATGGTTTGTCCTGAAGGTATGATGCACAGAACTTAATGCATTTTCTCTTTTATGCAATGGCATTGATATGATGATATTAAGTTACAGAGAACAGAAAGTGAGGAGCATTACCCTGGGCAAGGGTTTGGAAAACTTCAGTCAGAATGTCCTACTTTTGATGGCTATTCTACAATTCCCTGGAAAGTTCACGTGGAATATTGTGTTCAGTTCTGGTTGCCTCATTATAGGATGGATATAATCAGAGAAGGTACAGAAAAGTTTTATCAGGATGCTGCCTGTATTAGAGATCATATCTTATGAGGATAGGGGTTTTCTCTTTGAAGTGAAGGAGGATGAGAAGTGACTTGATAGAGGCATACAAGATGATAAGAGGCAGAGATTGAGTGGACATCAAACTCTTCCCAGGACAACAATGGCTAATACGAGGGGGCATAATTTTAAGGTGGTTGGAGGAAAATATAGGGGAGGGATGTCAAAGATATTTTTTTTAATCACAGAGAGTGGTGGGTGCGTGGAACACCCTGCCGGGGTGATGGTAGAGGCAGATATATTATGGAGATATAACAGATTCTTAGATAATAGTAAAATGGAAGATTATGTAGGAAGGAAAGGTTAGTCTGATCTTAGAGTAGGTTAAAAGATTGGCATAACATGTGGGCCAAAGTTCCTGTACTTTGCAGTAGTGTTCTATGTTTTATGTTATGCTGTAGTGTGTTATGATGCCTTGTTGCTTTAATTGATACACTTGTGCAGAATCAGTGTTACAAAGGATCTATAAGCATTACGGAGGTTGCATAAAGCTCTCAGGAAACATCGAGATTAATTAAACTCTGATGGTATTACCAGAGGAAAGAAAATCCTCTGGTCAGATCCCTGCTCTAAGCAGTCCATGGGCTTTTTAACTTCTATCTAAACCAATGGAACAAGAAGATAAGTCATTCTTTACTGTATGACTATGCAACACTCTCCATATTGTACCACAAACAAGAGAAAATCTGCAGATGCTGGAAATCCAAAGCAACACACACACAATGCTGGAGGAACTCAGCAGGCCAGGCAGCATCTATGGAAAAGAGTAAACAGTCTACGTTTCAGGCTGAGACTTTTCATCAGGGCTGGCAAGAATGAGGAGAAGTCAGAGTAAGAAGGCGGAGGGGAGGGGAGGAAGAAGTACAAGGTGGTAGGTGATGGGTGAAACCGGGAGAGGCAGGGGGTGGAGAAGTTACTGGAAATTAGTGTTCATGCTATCAGGTTGGAGTCTACCCAGACAGAATATAAGGTATTGCTCCTCCAACCTGAATATGGCCTCATTGCACAGTAGAGGAGGCCGTGGACTGACATGTTGAAATTCTGGCATTTTGTGTCTCTTGCTCCATATTGTACCATCTGCAATGAGGTTTGAACAAAGCACAGGTTTGTAGATGTGAGCTGGATCACTAATGTTCTGGATAAGCAACAACCACACTTCACTAGAAACCAAGATGGTTACTAGGTTTCTGACCAGGACCACTAGTTTCTGGTGACCTCAGTGTTGAGGCCTGGAGTTTCAGAAAAGCCTACCCAAAGTCATGGATGCGGCCCAGTCCATCAAAGGAAAATTCCTCCCCACCATTGAGCACATCTACAAGGTACCCTGCCACAAGAAGGCAGCATCCATCGTCAAAGACCCTCTCCATCCAGGCCATGACCTCTTCTCGCTGCTGGAAGTACAGGAGCTTTCAGTCCCACATGACCAGGTCTGTTCCAGAACCAGCGTAGATAACTTCTCCTCAGCAATGAACTGATTCCACAACCTGTAGACTCCCTTTCAACGACTTGCTGGATGTCTGTCTGTTTTCTGATCTTTAGGGTTCTTCTGAGAGCCAAAATATGGTGAGCAGTCTTAATTCTAATAGTTGTTTATTTTAGAATTCAAGCAAACATACAAATACTAAGCAAACTAAATAAAAAGCTGAGAAATGATATTAAAAGGTGAATGAACGGCCAAGAATGCGAAGACCAATGAAAAGAAGCAAAGAAAAGATGGTACCTCTGAAAAATCCATCACTTTTATAGATAAGAAATTCCTTAAATAGGAATAAACTAGCTAATAGGCTACATAATTAAAACAATTACATCATGTGGGCAATGTGCTAATACTTAGCCAATGAAAAATGAGAAAGGTAGTAAACCGTTAGTTTAGCTGGTATACAGCTTTCTGCCAATTAGTGAGGAAAATACATGAGTTAGTTAAAAAGGATAAATCTTATAAAAAGTATTATTAAAAAATGGTAGTTTCCATTTTATGTTTTTAGTATTATTTATATATTGTATTTGTCCAGTTTGTCGTCTTAGGCACATTAGTTGCTTGTTGGTCTTTGTGTGTAGATTTGCATTGATTTTATTGTATTTCTTTGTTCTGCTGTGAATATCTGCAAGAAAATGAATCTGGGTGCAGAATGTGATGACATACTGTATATGTACTTTGATGAATTTACTTTGAACTTTGAAACCAGCTTTGACTATTTATGATCCATGGATTTATGCTGCCATAATTGTATTGCTTGCTGGAATTCTGATCCTTTACTGTTGGTCTGAAATAGATAGAGATTCACTTTACTAATGCCGCGCCTGTTTACAACTGCAGGTAGTGCCGAACCAAGAGCGGTTTGTTGTCTTCCGTTTGGGAAGAGTTATAGGCAGCAAAGGTCCTGGAATTGTCCTCTTGCTGCCTTTCATTGACCAGTGGCAGGTGGTCGATCTCCAGACCAAGTCTTTCAATGTTGCACTGTTTGAGGTATGTTTCCTTCTCCAAGAGTTGCTGTTAGTGCTTTTTTTTTGCAAAATAAACAACATGCGGACATCTAAGTATTAATTGCAGTGTGTGTCTCTGGTGCTTCCCACGCCCTCCTATCTCCCTTTCCTTTTTCCAACCATGATTCCCCTCTCCCTGCCCCTTTCCACTTGCAGTCCACAATGGATACCTATATCCGTATATAAACCTATATCAGGTTTATCATCACTCACGTGTGTCAAGAAAATTGTTTTTTGGGGCAGCCGTATAGTGCAATGCATAAAATGACCAAAGTACTTTGCAGAAGTCTTAGGTGCCCTGGCAATATATATGTGCCTAAGACCTTTGCACAGTTCTGTATGTCTAATGGTCTTACAGTCTTTGGGAATACATTGGGTACTGTGTACCCTGTATTGAATTCAACACAAATATAAAACATGACAAACCACTCTCATGTTGGAACTGTCTACAAATGTAAACAAAAGAACTGCTGGTTCTCCATCAACTGAAAAAGATTAGGAGCCCTGCAAACAATCCAGAACTACCAGCATAACTTTCAGCATTTCTGATAGTCACTTCAGATTTGACATTGAAATCGCCAATAACTAGGACCTTGATTACAGAATGTAACGTCATGGTTCCTGATGTTAATCAAACCCTTGATATGCGGTTTCAGAACTTTGGATTATATTTTGGTATATGTTATGTAACAAAAACATTATAACATTAAAATGCAGTGTTTTTTTCCTGCCAATATGTAGGGGTTCCACAATCTAGAGCTTCCACAATCTAGTTTCTGTGGGAGATACTAGAGCTTCCACAATCTAGTTTCTTTTCAGCGAAAAAAAAACTTATCTAAGACACCAGTTCAAAAGAAAAACAGTTGATATTTTGAGGCTGATATTTTGAATTATTAATGATCTCTTTAAAGCAAAACTGAGAGAAAGAACCACTTTCAGAATGTGGATGTTGGCAGCAAAGCCATCATTTAATACCCATCTCTAAAAAAAATGTGGTTGGGTCGTAACTGTCTTCTGTCTTTAAGGGCCAGAGAGAGTTATGATCTTGCCATGTATTTTCTGGTAACAAGTTCCATATAGATCAGACCTAACCATGGGCGAGGTCCCGGAGGACTGGCAAGTAGCCACCAAATTGGTTCGTTTACCAGAATATGCTCTGGATTTGGAGAGCTTGGGCAAATTAGGGTTATTTGCCCTAGAGTGGCAGAAGTTGAAGAGAGACTTGATAAAAGTTCATTAAGTTATGAGTGGCACCAATAGGGAAGGTAGCTGAAAGCTTTATCCCAGGGTCAAGATGTCTAATGTTAAAGAGCATGCATTTAAGGTGAGAGGGGAAAGATTAAAGAAGATAATGTGTACCAACTTTTTTTTTACACGGAGAGTGGTGGATGTATGAAATGCTGTGCCAGGAGTGATGGCAGAGGCAGATATGATAGAGGTGTTTCAGAGATTCTTGTATGAATGTGCAGAGAGTGGAGGGATATTGATATTGCGAGGGCAGAAGGGATTAATTTAATCAGGCATCATTAGCTTAAGTAGTTTGACTCAGCGTCACAGATTGAAGAATCTATTCCTGTACTATTCTGTGGTCTATATGTTTTATCTGGGGTAAGGACAAAAGGGGAAATTGATTTATTATTGTCATATGTACTGAGGTACAGTGAAAACTTTGTTTTGCATGCCATGCATACAGATAATTTCACCAGATCAGTATGTCGAGGTTGTACAAGGGAATAACAGAATGCAGTACAAGTGTTACAGCTACACAGAAAGCACAGACAAAAAGGTGCAAAGAGAGAACAATCAGAATTGTGAAGTCAAGACACTAAAATCAACTTATAAACTCAATTTGCCAAATAGAACTTCATTAGCAAGCAGGGTGGGATTTGAAATCGTCTCTCTGGGTCATTAATCAAATAATTTGATCATTCTGCCTCTGCCTTTCAGACACACCAAAGTTCAAAGTAAATTTATTATCGAAGAACATATATGTCACCATATATAGCCCTGAGATTCATTTTCCTGCGGGCATTCACAGTAAATATAAAGACAAATACAGTGGAATCAATGAAAAACTGCACGCAAAGCTACACACTACCACGTCTTCTCAGAATAAGATAAGCTAATTTTAAACATGGCATCGTATTGCTTTATTTTGATTTTTCTTGTTACTCACCAAAATCAAAATAAAGCCATTGTCCCACAGGAGAAAGAGTAAGCTCTCATCTCATCTACAGAAAGGATCAGCAACATCCTGAAGGATCCCACCCACTCCGCTTCATGGACTGTGTGTCCCACTCCCATCAGGATGGAAGCTATCTAGCATCTACGCCAGTACCACCAGACTCAAAAACAGATACTTCCCCAAGCAGTAAGGCAGATGAAAACCCCCACTCACTAACCTACTCCTCCATCACTACCTCCTATCAGAGTCACCTTATATACAGACACTCCTGTGCCTAGTGTCGCTTTATGTACAATTTATGCATATAAACAATCTTATTTATATTGTGTTTTTTTTGTGCTGCATAGGACTGGGAATAACAATTATTTTGTTCTCTTTTACACTCGTACTGGAAATTACATTAAACAATCTTGAATCTTTTACACAGGCAACTTGTAAAGATGGCGCTCAGGTTATCGCTGGTGCAGAAATCCAGTACCACGTCTCGAATCCAGTCCTTTCTGTGGTTGTCGTGCAGGATATCAGGAGCACCTTGGCGCACACTGCTAAGGCTGTGATGGTTGGCTTCCTACTCAAGAAATCCCTGTCGAGCATCAAGATGAAGAAGATTAAAACTGAAAAACAATTATCGGTGAGGATCTTTACTTCTAGAGGCAAATAAGTTTACTAGCTCAGATTCAGGTTTATTTATCACATGTGCACCTGGTGGCCATAAACACAAGGGATTCTACAGATAAGAGAAAATCTGCAGATGCTGGAAATCCAGAGCAACACACACAAAATGCTGGAGGAACTCAGCAGGCCAGGCAGCATCTATGGAAAAGAGTATAGTCGACATTTCAGGCCGAGACATTTCAAGTCCTGCGGAAGGGTGTCGGCTCGAAATGTCGACTGTACTCTTTTCCATAGATTCTGCAGATGCTGGAAATCCAGAGCAACGCATTATAAATGCAGGAGGAGCTCAGCAGGTCAGGCAGCATCTATGGAGAGGAATAAACAGTTGAACTTTTGAGTGTTTCTAGCTTCTTCTCTCTCTTCCCCCCCCCCCCCACCCCCCATCCTACCTCCTCTCCAGACCTGATGAAAGGTCTTGGCCTGAACTATTTATTCCTCTCCATCGATGCTGCCTGACCTGCTGATTTCCTCCAGCATTTTGTATGTGTACACTCAGTAGCCACTTTATTAGGTACAGGATGTTTTATCAGTTTCAGAGATGCTCTTCTGCACCCCACTGCTGTAAAGTGTAGTTACTGTCAGCTTGAACCAGTCTGGTCATTCTCCTCTGACCTCTCATTAACGAGGTATTTTTGCCCACAGAATTGTCACTCACTGGATATTTTTTTGCCTGCAAAATCTAGAGACTGTTGTGCATGAAAATCCCAGGGAGATCAGTAGTTTCTGAGATACTCAAACCACCCCATCACTAACAACTCCCTCTCCTCTGGCCCTCCCCCCACCTTCCCTGCCTCCCTCATCTCCCCCACTCTCTCTCCCACCCCCTGCACCATCTCTCTCCCCCTCCACCGCCTTCCTCTCTCACCCCCTCTTGGTTCCGCTACCTTTCCGACTGCCCCCGTGAACCACTCCCACCTCTCACCCCCTACTTCCATAATCTCTGTTTCTTTCCCATTTTCCCTCTATTTCTCCCTCTCTCTTACTCTCCTTCCCCTCTCTCTCCTTCTCTCCATCTCTGGCCCTTGCATTGAACCAGCCCCATTAATAAACTCTTAATGGCTTCTGACAAGGGGAATTCTTAGATACAGAGATGTTTCATTGATTATTTTAATATAAGCAAGAGATTTTTGGTAGGTGGAGAAATTGGTGTGGAGGGGAGATGTTCCTTAGCTTAGACAGCTGAAACCACATCTGGCAATGTTCGGGTAAATTGGAAGATGGATGGCTGGAGGAGGATTGGGAGAAGAGAGGGCAAACATTTATTCAAAGATTGAGCTATAAGTGGATAATGTCCAGTCATGTCATGTAGACTGGCAGTGCACTTGGAGAATTGTGAGAAGCTTTGGGCTCCTTATCTTAAAAAAAAAGATGTCCTGGTATTGGAGAGTGTCCGAAGGAGGTTCAGGAGAATGATTCCAGGAGTGGAAGGGTTAAGGTATGAGTAGCGTTTGATGGCTCTGGGCTGTATTCGCTGGAGTTTAGAAGAATGAGGGGGGAATCTCATTGAAACCTATCGAATATTGAAAGGCCTAGATAGAGAGGATGTTTCCAGTAGTGGGGGATTCTAGGACTAGTGGGAACAGCCTCAGAATAGAGGGCATCTCTTTAGAACAGAGATAAGGAGGAATTTCTTTAGCCAGGGGTGGTGAATCTGTGGAATTCTTTGCAGTAGCCGGCTGTGGAGGCCAAGACATTGGGTGTATTTAAAATGGAGGTTCTTGATTAGTAAGGGCACCAAAGGTTACAGGGAGAAGGCAGGAGAATGGAGTTGAGAGGGATAATAAATGATGAAATTGCAGAGCAGACTCGATGGGCCAAATGGTCTAATTCTGCTCCTATATCTTATGGCTAATTACAGAAGCCAGGGAATGAAGGAGAGAGAGATTACACCATTCAAGAGAATTTGCCTGTTCTTTTTTAATGAAAATCCCAATTTAGAAGAAAAGCCCAACAACTAATTTATTTTTGTTCTTTTCTCACTTTGTAGCTTGAGATTAATGAGAAGACCAAGTCCTGGGGTGTGCAAGTAGACCAGGTGAATATGGTTGTGCACAGCGTGTTGAAGTTCCCGCTGGAGGCTCTCCACAACTTGCCCCCGACTCCGCCCAGCAGTCGACTAGACCGGCTTCCCCAACCCCTCCGCATGATAGCCGAGCGCATTGTAAATAGCAGTAGCTCCGCACCGTCAGCATCTTCTCAGCATGTCTCTGAGTTTTCCAGTGACAGCGAAGGTTAGGAATGTTCCTCCAATATTCAGGGAGACTGGTGGGAGGATGTCATGAATGCACACCATGAGATGGCACGGTAGTGTGGCAGTTTTCGTATCACTTTACAGCTCCAGCTGTAAGATCAGGGTTCAATACCTGCTGCTGCCTTTATACGTTCTCCCTGTTACTCCACAGGTTTCCTCCAGTTTTTCCAGTTTCCTTCGGCATTCCAAAGACACACAGATTAGGGATTAGTGAGTTTTGGACATGCTATGTTGGCATTGGAGGCATGACGACACTTGCAGGCTGCTCCCAGCACATCCTCAGACTGTGTTGTCCATTGATGCAAAACAATGCACTTCACTGTATGTTTTCAAAGGTCAAAGTACATTTATAGTCAAAGTATGGATGCATTATACAACCTTGAGATTTGTCTCCTAACAGGCAGCCATGAAACAAAGAAACGTGTATTAAAAAAGACTGTCGAATATCCAATGTGCAGAGGGAGAAAAAAACATCGTGCCTGTAAAAAAGAACCATAAGAAATGGGTCCATTTTTGAAAAAAGGCTGTTGAACACCCAACATGCAGAGAAAAAGAATACATCAGGCAAACAGGAACTGCAAGCAAATAGCCTTCTGAACTGAAGTCCACAAAGATAGTTCCACAGTGCGGCGCGGAGCCGCGTCACGGAGCTGCAACCTGAACTGGCCCGTCTCTCGCCCGGGCCCCGACACCCTAACATTTTCAGTCTGGCCCGGCACCTGAATTGATGTCCAAACATCTATTCCCCATATCAGCCCCAGTCTCCTGCCTTCTCCCCGTATCCCTTCATGCCTTGACTAATCAAGAATCCATCAACCTCCACCTTAAATATATGTAATGTCTTGGCCTTCACAGCTGCCTCGGGCAACGAATTCCACAGATTCACCGCTCCCTGGCTAAAGAAATTCCTCCTCAGCTCCGTTCTAAATGGACGTCCCTCTATTCTGAGGCTGTGTCCTCTGGTGTTGGACTTTCCCGTTACAGGAAAATCCTGGCATCTGAACAATATTGGGTCGAAGGGAGTTGCTGAGTAGACACTGCTTGTGTCCTGGCGACCGTGGTCTCAATGGTGAGCATGGCATTAGTGTGGACATCTTCTGAAATTATTTGATGTATCTCCCAGTGGCTCACTAAAACCTAATGCTTCAACAAAACCTCTATATCTGTCAAGTTGAGTTAGTCCTGACGAAGGGTCTCAGCCTGAAATGTCGACTGCGCCTCTTCCTAGAGATGCTGCCTGGCCTGCTGCGTTCACCAGCAACTTTTATGTGTGTTGCATATCTGTCAAGTATTTCAGATGCGTACAGCTAAGACCTGGGAGTAAGGAAACATCCAGGGGTGAGAAAACAACTAAAACTGACATCTTTCCTGGAATAGTAAACACAAGAGGTTCTGCCGGAAATCTTTAGCAACACACTCAAATGCTGGCGGAATACAGCAAGACAGGCAGCATCTATGGAGGGGAATAAACAGGCAATGTTTTGGACCAATCCCTTCATCCTGATGAAGGATCTTGGCCTGAAATGTTGACTGTTTATTCCCCTCCATAGATGTCATCTTTGCTGGAATATACTTCTTAGGTAGGTTCTAGTCTTAAAATTGAACTGATTTTAGGATATAAAGGGACTAAATAAAGTCCCTTTCCTATCTTCAAGGCCAGTTTTAGCACCTTTGGATGAGGGACTGAATGTCAATCACCTCTTCTTAAAAGAGACTTGCAAAATCCAATAATTAAATCAGAAATGTTGTTACGTCAATACTCTTAAGAGTTATTAGGACAGGGTTGGTTCAAGATGTATTTTTTTTAAGATTCACTGGAAGTGGGAGATTCTGGGAAAGAATTCTTTGGCCAGGCAACTGAATGGTGGAGTGAAGGATATAGTTCAACATGCAAGATGTTTGAAATGGAGCAGTGGCAGCCACTTTCAAACACCTATCACTCTCTGTGTAAAAAAACATTTGCCCCAGTACCCCTTTAAACTTTCCTCCTCTTACCCTAAATCAAGAGTTCTCAACCTGGAGTCCACAGACCCCTCGGTTAATGGTAGGCTCCATGCTGTAAAAAAGTCTGCGAACCCATCCTTCAAATGGCTGTCCTCTGGTCTTGGACTTAGATTTGTGGATTGCTTCCACCAATTCCCACCCCCCGCCACCCCCCACCCCATGGCAGTCCATTCCAGACACCTTAAATGCATGTCCTCAACTATTTGTCTTTTTTATCCTGAGGAAAAAGTCTGTCTGTCTACCTTTTGTATTCTTTTCATAATTTCCTGAGCCCCTCTATCAGGTCTCCCTTCAGCCTTGGATGCTCCAGAGAAAACAACCAAAGTTTATCCAACATCTCCCTATAGCTTATTCTCCTTAACTTGGGCAGTATTCTAGTAATCACCTCTCCCTGTGTCCCATCCTCCCTCCCTTCCTCCAGTGGTACTCTCCTCTCCTATCAGATTCCCTCCTCTCCAGCACTTTATCTTTCCAAGCCACCTCTTTTCACCTATCACCTTCTGGCTGTCCTCCTCTGCAGCAACTTCCCCTCATCTTTTTATTCAGGAATATTCCCCCTTCCTGAAGAAGGGTCTCAGCCCGGAATGTGGACTGTTTATTCATTTCCACGGATGCTGCCTGACCTGCTGAGCTCCCCTGGCATTTTGTGCACATTGCTTTGGATTTCCAGCATCTGCAGACTTTCTCTTGTGCTCCAAGATCCCTCTGCGCATCAGGAAGGGAAATCTAAAATGATTATGTGAAAAACTTTTGAGAAAGTTTCTGAATGTCATTTAATGACTTGGTACGTTATTTATCTTCCTTCAGAGGGTGTTCAGATTGTAAGCGAAGGGACTGGGTTTGGAGAATCTGAGAGTGACAGGATAAGTCCAGACTGGATACTTTCCAGAGTGCAAAGTCTCCTTTCTAAGGAACTGGTGACACAGTTTCAAGCCTGCTATCTATTCATTGTTAACCAAAAGAATGGAGCTCGCAACCTGTACTATCTGGACCTCAGTAGAGGTGAGTCAAATGCTTAATGCTTATGTTCTTCTTCTCATGCCAATCGCTCCAACTGGGGCATACACAGCTGACAACAGTTCGCCAGAGTCCTCTGTCCTGGGCCAGTAGAAGGCTGATGGGCCCTGTGGCTTCCACTTTCACCGCACAACTTTATACGTCTTTTTGGCGAGGATTCTTCCTCTCCCAGGGATGAGTTCTTTGGGGCTTCTGTTGCCATTTTTGTAGTTGGCCAAATGACAATTCTTTATAAGAATGATAAGGACAAAAATTGCATGGTTGAAAAGAAAGATAGTTATGGTACATACTGTACTTAATAATGTATTTGGACATTAACACATTATGCCAGAGGAGCTCAGCAGGTCAGGTAGCACCTACAGAGGGAAGTAAAGAGTTAATATTTCAGGCCTAGACACTTCATCAGGAATGAGGTAATGAGGTCCTGGTGAAGCTCTCGGCCTGAAACATCAACTGTTTATTTCTCTCTGTAGATACTACCTGACTTGCTGAGTTCCTCCGGCGTTTTGTGTGGGGTACAAGCATTGTGTAGGCAGAAGGGATATACTTAGATGGGCGTTGGGCACAACATCGTGGGTAGAAGGGCCTATTCCTGTGCTGAACTGCTCCACACTCTAAAACAGGGGTCTCCAACCTTTTTTGCGCTGCGGACTGGTTTAATATTGACAATATTCTTGCGGACCGGCCGACCCAGGGGGGGGCGGGGGGAGGGTTGCCAACGGACAAGTGTAGCAGTCAAAGTAAGACTACAATGACTATGAAGCCTTGCGCGGGCACCAGTGCGCATGCGTGTACCTGCCGATATTATTCTCTGCAAAGCGTTTTTGGTGATTCTGTTCGGAGTGGTGGGGGGGGGGGGGGGTGTTCATCACGACCGGAATATTGGTAATAAGGGGCTAATACACTCAATTTCGTTTCTAAAAGGACTTATCTAACGAATTTAATATTAAACACACAGCGCATATTTTCCTCGCATGAATATAGTGATAAGTCAATCATCGGGGAGGACGGGGAGCTTGAAGTGTTGAAAGAACTTCCAGTAGAAGTGGTAGAGGCAGGTTCGATATTATTTAAAGAAAAATTGGATAGGTATATGGACAGGAAAGGAATGGTGGGTTATGGGCTGAGTGCAGGTTGGTGGGACTAGGTGAGAGTAGCTTTCGGCACGGACGAGAAGGGCCGAGATCGCCTATTTCCGTGCTGTAATTGTTATATGGTTATATAACTCACTTATCAGTCAATAGCATCATAACATTTTAAGTAACGTTTGGATATTAAACACACAGCACATATTTTTCCCCGTATGAACATACAAAATCATTGCAACACACCAATATCGCTGAATCAGTGGGAGCCCTGGGCTTGTTTCCCTGCAACAAGACGGTCCCATTGAGGGGTGATGGGAGACAGCGATACTCGAAGAGGGTTCTTTATATCCAGTCTATTTAGTTTTCATTGCATTCATTGCAGAGATATGTTGGAAATGGAAGCAACGTTTTCAGTTCTTTCGTGGCTATCTCAGGATATTTAGCCTTGACTTTGATCCGGAATGCCGGCAGAGATGTTATGTCAAACATACTTTTCAGCCCACTGTCATTTGCAAGCTCAAGGAGTTGATCTCCTTCCCGCGCTGACATGGATGACGCGCGGGTAATGACCTCGCATGCGTAATGACTTCGCGTGCATTCAAGCTCAACAGTGGGTGTGACAGGGAATGAGGAAAGGTGCAGCTGACTCATATCGCCAAATCATATCGTTTCCTCGCGGCCCAGTAGCAAATGCTCTGCGGCCCGGTGGTTGGGGACCGCTGCTCTAAAACAGTGAGATTTGGCCTCTTCTTCTGCTTTTCAGATTCGGGCTACGCTGGCTATGGTGTGCCAGAGAGGGAACCTGACGTCACTCTGGAAGTTTCGGAGAAGACCATGCGGTCGCTGTTAACAGGAGAGACGAAGCCTTTCTCTGCGTACATGAGCAGGCGAATTCGTGTACAAGGCGACTTGAAGTTAGCAATGAGGCTGGAAGATTTAATCAAGATAATGCAACAATGACATGGCTCGGATGAGTTTTACATTTTGTATTTTATTTACATTATTTTTGTTATTTTTCTCCAAAGTTCTATACTAACCCCTTGTTAATAGTTTATGGTCTAGTCCACTCTTGAAATAAATAAACTATAATTCTCTGTTGTGGTACATACACTCAGTCGTGACTTTATTATGTACACCTGTACACCTGCTCGTTAATGCAAGTATATAATCAGCCAATCATGAGGCAGCAACTCAATGTATAAAAGCATGCAGGCATAGTCAAAAGGTTCAGTTGTTCAGACCAAACATCAGAATAGGGCAAGAAATGTAATCTAAGTGACTTTGACTGTGGAATGATTGTTGGTGCCAGATGGGGTGGTTTGAGTATCTTAGAAACTGCTGATCTCCTGGGATTTTCACACACAACAGTCTGTCGAGTTTACAGAGAATGGTGCGAGAAACAAGAACCATCTAGTGAACGGCAGTTCTGTGGATGAAAGTGCCTTCTTAATGAGAGAGGGCAGAGGAGATTAGCCATATTAGTTCAATCTGACAGGAACATGACAGTAACTCAAATAACCACATGTACAACTGTGGTGTGCATAAGAGCCTAACACGTTGAACCTTGGAAGTGAATGGGCTACAGCAGCATGAAAATACACTCAATGGATGGCCACTTTATTAGGTACAGGAGGTAACTAATATCGTGGCTAATGGGTCTATAAGTTATCATGCCACGTTATGGTACAAGGGTGCTCTGGGCTTGGCTCCTCCAGGCCATGTCCGACACTGAACCATCCCTCCTTGACACCTCCCTCTCCGTGTACAGTGAGCTAGATCTGGAATGCAGGAAGAGCAAAGTGGGTGGGTGGGGGAGGCTGATGAGAAGAAGTAGGTGAATATGGGAACAGGTTGCACCAAGTCAGTAGATCAGGAAGCCAGTTTCTGTGCTGTATCTCTCATTAAGCCACACAGCACGGAAACAGGTCTTCATCCCCACTGATCCATCCAACCAAGACGCCCCATCAAAGCTAATTCCCATTTGCCAGCAGTTTTTAATGATTTAAGCTTTTTGTTTGTCACATGTACATCAAAACCTAGTGAAATGCGTTGTTTGCGTCAATGACCAGCGCATTTTGAAGCTGTGCTGGGGACGGCCCACAAGTGTTGCCATACTTCCAGCACCAACACGGCACGCCCACAGTTTCCTCACCCTAGCCTGTACGTCTTTGAGATGTGGGAGGAAAATGGAGCACTGTCATCTCTGAGTTCTTTCCAATCCATGTACCTATCTGTCTTTCCAAAGTCGGTATTGCAGCTAACTCAACTGCTTCTTCCGGCAGCTCATTCCATATACATCCCACCTTTTGTGCGCAGAGAAAAAGATGCTTATCAAATTCAAACAGTTATATCACTGATATGTGTGATAATAAACCTAATTCTGATTTACTTATTTAGAGATGCAGCATGGTTTTTTCGGTCCAACGAGGCCAATTACACCTGTGTGGCCAATTAACCTACTGACCCAGACATCTTTGGAACGTGGGAGGAAACAGGGGCACCCGGAGGAAACCCACACAGTCACGGGAGAGACTCCTTACAGACAGTGGTGGGAAATGATCCTGGGTCACTGGCACTGTGAAGCATTATGCAAACAACTCACTACAGAGCCATCGAGCAGCTTTCGTGTTCTACTCGGTACGAGAGGAGCTGAGTTCTTGGTATCCAACCTTCTGAGATCGGGCTGCCCTCAGAACACCAGTACCACTCCACTAGTTTGTGAATTTATACTTGATCTGAATGGCTGGACCTCCCCCCCACCACCCCCCAGATACCTTGTACCTTCCTGGAAGGAATATACTCCCAAAGCAGCAAATATCCTGCTGTCATTTTTATATGCTTGAGTTCCGTCAGCTTTTCCGACACTGCCTTGGAATGCAGCACATAAAATACTCACAGTGCAACGTGGAATGACAGTTTAGTGCGATTTCTTCCACATATGTGTTGCAAGAAGCTGTTAAGCTGGAGCTGTAGACTGTGATGAGAAGTAACATGGTTTAGTGTAATGCAAGCAACAGCTGGAATCATAGAACAGTAAAGACCTTTGACCCACGATATTAACCTACTCTAAGATCAATCTAACCACTCCCCCCCTACTTAGCCCTCTGTTTTCCTATTGTCCATGTACCAGTCCATGCATCTCTTAAATGTCCCTGATGTATCTGCCTTTGTCACCACCCCTGTCAGCGCATTCCATGCACCCACCATTCTCTGTGTAAATAAACTACCTCTGATATCCCGCCTACGCTTTTCCAATCACTGTAAAATTATGCCCTCTCATGTTATGCTCTGGGAAAATGTCTCTGCCTATCCAATTGATCTATGAATCCTATCTTCTTATACACATCTATCAAATCATCTGTTGTCTTCCTTTGCTCTGAAGAGAAAAGCCCTAGCTGGCTTAAGTTATCTTCATAAGACATGTACTCTAATCTGGGCATCATCCTGGTAAATCTCCTCTTCACCCTCTTTCAAGCTTCCTCATCCTTCCTATAATGAGGTGACCAGAACTGAACATAATATTCCAAGTGTGGTCTAACCACGGTTTTATAGGGCTACGGTTTTATAGCTCTTGAACTCAGTCCCTCAACTAATGAAGACTTGCACACCATATGCCTTCTTTACAATAGAATTGGACACAGGACCCACCTGGTTCCACCTGAGAATTAATAGCTTTAAATTCCCTGGAATTTAATATCTCCTAAGACTTGCCTAGGCCTAGCCCATGATATATTCACAAAGAAGGCACACAAACACTATTAATTTCTTCAGATTATGATATAGAACCATACAGTACAGAAGCAGACACTTTGGTTCAACTGGTTCATACCGAAGATCGATGGGAATTTGAGGCCCATTGGCTGAGCCTTGGTCAGTGAGTCAGCGAGTCCACTGAGATTCAAAAGCCTGAAGTCTGCGAGTCCACGAGTCCACTAAGGCTTAAATTCCTCCGGCGTTTTGTGTGTGATGCTTAGATTTCCAGCATCTGCACATTTTCTCTTGTTTCCATTCAAGGTGGTCTCATTTGCCAGCGCCTGGCCCATAACCTTCTAAACCATCCTATCTATGGACCTGTCCAACTGTCTTTCCAAAGTTGTCACTGTACCTGCTTCAATCACTTCCCCTAGCAGTTCAGTCCTCATACATGGCTAAAATGGATCAAAAGCAGAAAATGCCAAAAACACTGCAGATACCAGGCAGCGTCTGTGGAGGCAGAAACATCCAAATGGACAACTTCACTCATCTCAACGCTGAACTGACTTCTCAACCTATTGATTCACTTTAAAGGACTACACAACTCAGTATTATATATTTACAATTTTTAAAATTATTGGCACAATTTGTCTTCTTTTGCACCTTGGTTGTTTGTCAGTCTTTGTTTCGTATAGTTTTCCATAAATTCTATTATACTACTTCATTTTTCTGTAAATGCCTGCAAGAAAACAATTCTCAAGATAGTACATATATGGTGACAGATACAGTATGTACATTTATAATGAATTTACTTTGAACTTTGAAGACTATCCATCAAAACTGGGCAAGAAATATGGAATATGTACTTAGAGTAAACGAATGTTTGAGGGACAGTAAAAATGTAAGTGTGTACATAATGTAAATGAATGTTTGAGGGTTAGTACAGATGATATTCCTGCTGCATAACTCTTTGATCCTGTCTTCAAATCTGTGTTCCCTTAATCCTTGAACCATGCATCACCCGGAAAATCTTTCCTTTGTGCATTTCTTTCTAAACCCAACATGACTTCGCCCACCTCTAACAAATTTCCATTGAATTTCCCCGGCATGTCGTGTTGCCGAATTCCCCTGCCACTGCAATTGTCCTTACAGGAACCCCCAAATACAAGCCAAACTTCCCGTGTGATGCTCGGCAGATGAGAGACAAATTCCTACTTCTCTTAGAAAATTACAAGTAATTTGTAGTTTTTGTCAGTTCAGAGTTATTTTAGGAATTATTAATTTACACTAACTTCAAGGCTCAAGTTTATTTAACACATGCCAAACAGTGAAACATGTTGTTTAACTTAACAACCAACACACCCTGTTGGTGCTGGGGGCAGTCGCCATATGTACCAGCATAACATGCCCACCGTGCTTGGCAGAACAACACTATGCCCTTATAATATATAATAATATCATATACTAAAAATATCATTGTAGGAGACATGTATCTATTTATTGTCTGTCTGTATTAGACCATAAGACCATAAGATACAAGTGCAGATGAAACCATTTGGCCCATCAAGTCTGCTATGCCATTTCATCATGGCTGAACCATTTTCCCTCTCAGTCCCAATCTCCTGCCTTCTTCCTGTATCCCTTCATGTCCTGACTCTCTCTCTCTGGCTATCCATCCCACAGGATGATGATGGTTCCTTTCAGTCAGTTAGTGGGGTGGTACCCCACTCCTCAGAAAGGAACAGCGGGTGCGTGAGTGGATTTTAGGTGAATAGGGGTTTGCACAGGTCCAGACCCACCCTCTCGACATCCCCTTCCAGATGCAGTGGCATGGTGGGGTCCAAGACGGCTGGGGGAAGTTCTGTTGCAGTGAATGGCCAGACCAAGCTTTGATGCAAGGGATGCCCTTTCCGCGCTTCACGGCATGTGTTTGCTAGATGGCCGTTGACCCTACAGGAGGGTTCATCTGCCCTTTGACATGTCTTGTTTTTCATCCTGCAAGGTGTCTGGCCACCCTCCTCACCAGGCAAGCCCGGTGGGGGAGCCAGTTTAGTCGCCGACCACCCGACCATGCGACAGGTAGTACTGGGTTACATGGTACCAGTAGCACTGTGTAGTACAGTAGACGAGTGACCTGCCCTGACTAATCAAGAATCTATTAAGCCCTGCCTTAAATACACCCAATAACTTGGCCTCCACAGCCACCTGTGGCAATGAATTCCACAGATTCAGCACTCTCTGGCTAAAGAAATTCCTCCTCATCTCCATTCTAAAAGGACGCCCCTCTATTCAGAATCAGAATCAGGTTTATTATCACCAGCATGTGTCGTGAAATTTGTTAACTTAGCAGCAGCAGTTCAATGCAATACATAATATAGAAGAAGAAAAAAAATCAAGTAAATCAATTACAGTATACCTATATTGAATATATTAAAAATCATGCAAAAACAGAAATAATATATATTAAAAAGTGAGGCAGTGTTCACAGGTTCAACGTCCATTGAGGTTGTGTCCTCTGGTCTTAGATTCCCCCACCACAGGAAACATGCTCTCCACATCCACTCTGTAGAGTCCTTTCAAAATTCAGTAGGTTTCAATGAGATCCCCTCTCGTTCTTCCGAATTCTGGTGAGTACAGGTCCAGAGTCATCAATTGCTCCTCATATGACAAGCCTTCCAATCCCAGAATGATTTCCGGGAACCTCCTTTGAACCCTCCCAATCCTTTTTGAGATAAGGGGCCCAAAACTGCTCACAATGCTCCAGGTGAAGAATCACCAGTGCTTTGTAAGGTCTCAACATTACATCCTTGCTTTTATATTCTATCCTGGCATTGTATCTGTGAAGTGCATCCTCATTCTGGTTTAAGGTAATTGGTTTGGTTGCTGGTAGAAATATATGAATATAGTCACCCGTTCACCTGCATGGTAGTGCAGGGAGGGGGTGACTAGAGAGGGCATATCTTTTATTTGAATTTGATCTAGTTATTCTCGTCTTGCTCATTTCTTGTTTTACATGAATTATGGAAGAGTCAAATGATTTTATTGGTTTGTAATAAAGGATTAAACATACATTCTCGACTTGGAATTCAGTTAGTTGGAGGCTCCTCATACAGTGCGATACTCCCTCACTTAGCCGCTCAACGACTTTTAGTTTGTTTGCAAGTCGTCAAGCGGGGGCAGCACAGTAGTGTGGTGGTTAGCACATTGATTTACAGTACGGGCAACATGGGTTCAATTCCCACCGCTACCTGTAAGGAGTCTGTACGTTTCCCCGTGACCGTATGGGTTTCCTCCATGTGCTCCCACAGTCCAAAGGCATACCAATTGGTAGGTTAATTGGTCATTATAAATTGTCCTGTAATTAGGCTAGTACTAATTGGAGGATTGCTGGGTTACATGGCTCGAAGGGCCAGAATGACCTATTCCACACTGTATGTCAATAAATAATTATATGCTAATAATATTATACAATAATATAATAATAACATTGTCACAAAAATTTAAATGTCACCCCTTGGTGTTATGGTGAATAAACTGCAAATATGTAACACGGACACTTGTGAAAGATTTGAGTTATCTCTGCAGGTATGGGTTCACATTTCCAGTGCTTGCTCTGCAAACGAATCTCATAGAATTTTTTGAGGATGTAACTAGTAGAGTGGATAGGGGAGAACCAGTGGATGTGGTATATTTGGATTTTCAAAAGGCTTTTGACAAGGTCCCACATAGGAGATTAGTGTGCAAACTTAAAGCACACGGTATTGGGGGTAAGGTATTGGTGTGGGTGGAGAATTGGTTGGCAGACAGGAAGCAAAGAGTGGGAATAAACGGGACCTTTTCAGAATGGCAGGCGGTGACTAGTGGGGTACCGCAAGGCTCAGTGCTGGGACCCCAGTTGTTTACAATATATATTAATGACTTGGATGAGGGAATTAAATGCAGCATCTCCAAGTTTGCGGATGACACGAAGCTGGGTGGCAGTGTTAGCAGTGAGGAGGATGCTAAGAGGATGCAGGGTGACTTGGATAGGTTGGGTGAGTGGGCAAACTCATGGCAGATGCAATTTAATGTGGATAAATGTGAAGTTATCCACTTTGGTGGCAAAAATAGGAAAACAGATTATTATCTGAATGGTGGCCGATTAGGAAAAGGGGAGGTGCAACGAGACCTGGGTGTCATTATACACCAGTCATTGAAAGTGGGCATGCAGGTACAGCAGGCGGTGAAAAAGGCGAACGGTATGCTGGCATTTATAGCGAGAGGATTCGAGTACAGGAGCAGGGAGGTACTACTGCAGTTGTACAAGGCCTTGGTGAGACCACACCTGGAGTATTGTGTGCAGTTTTGGTCCCCTAATCTGAGGAAAGACATCTTTGCCATAGAGGGAGTACAAAGAAGGTTCACCAGATTGATTCCTGGGATGGCAGGTCTTTCATATGAAGAAAGACTGGATGAACTGGGCTTGTACTCGTTGGAATTTAGAAGATTGAGGTGGGATCTGATTGAAACGTATAAGATCCTAAAGGGATTGGACAGGCTAGATGCGGGAAGATTGTTCCCGATGTTGGGGAGGTCTAGAACGAGGGGTCACAGTTTGAGGATAGAGGGGAAGCCTTTTAGGACCGAGGTTAGGAAAAACTTCTTCACACAGAGAGTGGTGAATCTGTGGAATTCTCTGCCACAGCAAACTGTTGAGGCCAGTTCATTAGCTATGTTTAAAAGGAAGTTAGATATGGCCCTTGTGGCTACAGGGGTCAGGGGGTATGGAGGGAAGGCTGGGTTCTGAGTTGGATGATCAGCCATGATCATAATAAATGGCGGTGCAGGCTCGAAGGGCCGAATGGCCTACTCCTGCACCTATTTTCTATGTTTCTAAACCATCTGTCTCAGTTTGAGATGATGGTCTCGACCTGAAACATCGACTGTCGGTTTTCCTCTTTAGGTGTTGCCCGAGTTCCTCCAGCTTTCTGTGTGTTGCTCCAGACTCAACACACTGAATGTTGCAGTTGTATGAGATGTTAGAATCAGAATCAGAATCAGGTTTATCATCACCGACATGTGTTGTGAAATTTGTTAACTTAGCAACAGCAGTACAATGTAATACATGATAATATTGAAAGAAAAAAAGTAAATAAATTACAGTTAGTATATACATGTATATTAAAGAGTTTAAAAGTATTGCAAAAACAAGTAATACGTATTTTTAAAAAGTGAAGTAGTGTTCAAGGGTTCAATGACCATTTAGGAATTCTACAGCAGAGGGGAAGAAGCTGTTCCTGCATTGCTGAGTGTGTGCCTTCAGGCTTCTGTATCTCCTTCCTGATGGAAACAGTGAGAAGAGGGCATGCCCTGGGTGCTGGGGGTCCTCTCTGAGCCACCACCCCTTGAAGATGTCTTGGATTCTTTGGAGCATAGTGCCCAAGACGGAGCTGACTAATTTTACAACTTTCTGTAGCTTCTATCAGTCCTGTGCAGTAGCCCGCCCCCCCCCCCACCAATACAGAACAGGGATGCAGCCTGTCAGAATGCTCTCCTTGGTATATCTACAAAAGTGTTTGTGTGTTTTAGGTGAGAAACAAAATCTCTTCAGGGCTGTATTTGGAATATTGTGTTCAGTGTTGGTCACCCTGCTGTAGGAAAGATGCCATTTGCTAAAAAGAGTGCAGATGAGATCAACAAGGATGTTGCCAGGATTCAGAGGATTGAGTTATGATTCAGTAGGTTGGAACTTTTTCACTGGAGCGTAGGATAATGAGGAGTGATCTTATAGATAAAATTTATAAGGGACTTCTTTTCCACAGGGTTGGAGAACCAAAAAGAGGGCATACATATAAGGTGAGAGGGGAGAGATTTAATAGGAACTGAGGGGCTACTTTTTCACCCAGAGAGTGATTAGTATATGGAATGAACTGCGAGAAGTGGTGGTTGAGATGGGTACATTAAGAACATTTAAAAGGGACTTGGGCAGGGTCATGGATAGGAGAGGTTTAGAGGGATACGGGCCAAACGCCGGCAAATGGGACTAGCTGTTGGCCAGCATTGGCCATTTGAGCCAAAGGATCTGTTTCTGTGCTGTGTGGCTATGACTATTTCAGCGTCTGCAGCAGCGTCTGTTTGAGAATGATTGACCTCTAGGTGTAGTTGAGCTATCAGCCACCAGATGGTGCTACACTACATGAAATTGAAGAGGCTTCCTATTAGACCATGGAATACAGAACGCTATCATGTTCTGGGTTACTCTATTACGCCGTGGTGAATAATTAAACGAGTGATCAAATGCACAACTAAAATAATCCCGTCTACATACACAATGTCCATATCCTCACATTCATGTCCCTGTCTAAGACCCTCCTTGTACTTTTGAACCCTCTCAATGAACAAGCGATTTCACGATCTTCTGAAGGACTCGGCTGACTTAACTCTCTAGCATGTATGGATGTCACCTTTAAGCACATCGTCATGGTCGAAGGAGATGGAAGAGAGGAGTACTCCAAGCCAGACTGAAACGCTGAGGAATGAAAGGAGCGGCTACGGGTATTGCTTTGAATCGGTAGACTGAGCTATGTTCGAGGACTCATATGAGGATCTGAACAAATACAATACAGTTAACGCAGACTTTATAAATTAAACGTAGGCAAGTGGGTCCCCGCAAAATTATTTCGAGTTCTCCTAACCAGAAGTCCTCGATGAACCGTGAAATTCACAATCTGCTGAGGGCCAGATCAGGGGCATTCAGGTCAGGCATCCAAGTTAAATATTAAGAGTTCCAGGTACTCTCCAGAAAGCCATCTACGTGTGAAATGGCAATCCCAGACCAAACTTGAATCACTGAAGGATGCGCGACAGGTGTGGCAGGGCTTTAATGCTATCACCTCCTACAAAGTAGAAACCAGGTGACATAGGTGAGGACAAGGCTTCCCTCCCATGTGAGCTCAATGTCTTTTATGCTGGCTTTGACCATCAAAACATGAAGGAAACTTCATGAACTCCCACAGCCACCAATGACCCTGTGATTTCAGTCTCTGAGGCTGATGTGAGAGCATCCTTCAGGAGGGTGAACCCACGGAAAGCATCTGGCCCAGGTGGGGAATCTGCCCTACTAATGGTGAACTGGTTGGAGTATTCACCAATTATCTTTAACCTCTTGCTTAGGCAGTCTGAGGAACCCACCTGCTTCAAGCAGGCTTCAATTATACCGGAGCCTAAGGAGAAGGTGGTAACCTGCCTCAGTGCCTGTCATCCAGTAGCATTTATATCCACTGTGATGAAGAGCTTTGAGAGGTCGGTGATGAAACATATCACCTCCTGCCTGAGAAGTGACTTGGATCCACTCCATTTAGCCTACCATCACAACAGGTCAATAGCAGATGACACTTCATTGGCTCTTCACCCAATCCTGGAACATCTGGACAGCAAAGATGTGTACATCAGGATGCTCTTCATTGACTACAGTTCGGCATTCAGTACTATCATCCCCTAAAAACTAATGAATAAACTTCAAGTCCTAGGCCTCAATACCTCCTTGTGCAACTGGATCCTCGATTTCCTCTTGTAGTCTCCAGTCAATTTGGATTGGCAACATCTCCTCCATAATCACCATTAGAACCGGTGCACCATGAGCTGGCGTGCTTAGCTCCCTGCTCTACTCACTTCGACAAACTTCTATAGATGTGTGGTGAAGAGTACATTGCACGTTGCTTGCTTGCCCTGTAGGGTGTGGTCTTTCATTGATTCTATTGTGTTTCTTATATTTACTGTGAATACCTGCAAGAAAATGAATCTCAAGGTTGTAGATGGTAACATATCTGTTCTTTGATAATTAATTTACTTTGAACTTTGAATGTCTCTATCATATCTTCCTCTACCACCACCCCAGAGAATGTATTCCAGGCAGCCACCACTCTCTGCATTAAAACATTTGCCCTTTCTCCTTTAAATTTACCTCCTCTCACCTTAAATGCATGCTCTCTGGCATTAGACATTTTGACCCTGGGAAGAAATACTGGCTGTCTATTCTTCCTATGCTTCTCATAGTCGTATTAACATCTATCCCTTCGGCCCCTGCCACTCCAGAGAAAACAACCCGAAACTCAGAGGGTCAGAGAAAAGTACAGTATTGAAATAGCCTCTTCAGCCCATCTAGGCCATACCAAACCATTTAAACTGTCTACTCCCATTGACCTGCTCCGGGACCATAGCCCTCCACACCCCTTCCATCCCTGTACCTTTCCAGCGTTTGCTTAACGTTGAAATCAAGCTTAAATGTGCCACTTGTGCTGGCAGCTCATTCCACATTCTCACAGCCCTCTTGAGTTCCCCTTAAACTTTTCACCTTTCACCTTTAACCCATGACCCCTCCTCAATGGAAAAAAAGCCTGCTTACATTTATCCTCTCTATACCCTTCATAATTTAGTATACCTCTATCAAATTTCTTCTCAATCTTCTGCGTCCTAAGAAATAAAGTCCTAACCTATTCAATCTGTCCTCATAACTCAGCTCCTCCAGACCTGGCAACATCCTTGTAAATTTTCTCTGCACTCTTTCAACCTCTTTCCTGTAGGTAGGTGACCAAAACCGTACACAATACTACACATTAGGCTTCACCAACGACTTGTATAACATCAACATAACATAAACTGTCTAACCCCTTCTTGCATCACATACCCTCTAATCCAGGCAGCATCCTGATAAACTTCTGCACCTTCTCCAAAGCCTCCACATCCGTCGTATAATGGAGCAATTGAATACAATACTCTAGATGCCTTAACTAGAGTTTTAAAAAGCTGCAATAGAACTTCCCAACTCTTGAACTCATTTCCTCAACTAATAAAGCCAAGCATGCCACATGCCTTCTTTAAAACACTATCAACCTGTGTTGCCTCTTTCAGGGAGCTATGGGCTTGGACCCCAAGATCCCTCTGCTCATCAAGTCTCACCATTAACAGTGCATCTGATATCCTAAAGTGCAACACTTTACAGTTCGTTCATTCACTATGTGCCATGTCGCGTGATGTGGGTGATTATGGTCTTTCCATGACCATGATTGTTCTAGTCATATTTTCCTTCAGAAGAGGTTTGCCATTGCCTTCTTCTGGGCGGTGTCTTTACAAGACGGGTGACTCCAGCCATTATCAATACACTTCAGAGACTGTTTGCCTGGTGTCAGTGGGCAAATAACAATGACTTGTGACATGCACCAGCTGCTCATACAACCATCCACCAGCTGCTCCCATGGCTACATGAGGCCCTGATGGGGTAGTTAAGAAGGTCCTACACCTTGCCCGAGGGTGACCTGCAGGCGAAAGGAGGGAAGGAACACCACACACCTCCTTTGGTAGAGATGTACCTCCTCCCCGCCACCTAACTTTACATTTGGCCTGGTTAACCTCCATCTGCCATTGTCCACCTATATCTGCAACTGATCTATATCCTGCCATGTCCTTTGCCAGTCTCATACACTATCTACAACACCACCGATCTTCCTGTCTTATTAACCCATTCATCTCCATGTTCATCCAGGTCACACACACACACACATATATATATCACAAACAGCTGAGGTCTTGGTGCAGATGTCTGCAGAACACCCAGTAGTTACGGTTCTCCAGCCAGAATACATCCCATCAACCTTTTAGCCAAGAGATTTAGTAGAATTCCTTTATCTTCAGTTATGAAGAAGAATGTTTCATTCCAGAAATATTTTATCAGTTATGCAGGCAACAGTTAATACCAATCACTGTTTATTATGGTATTAGGTGAGAAAAAAAACCCAGGGTCAATATATCTTACTGGAATAATCGTTTATTAGGGAATACAATCAGCGCTACAGCAATTAAATGAATATTAACAAGATCCAGCAATTTGAAGCAATTTTAAATCCAATTTGCAGGCAGTTCTCAGCATGAGGCTGGGGCTGATAAGGGCAAGTAACATTCACACGACACAATTGCAGAACAATGGTTGCTTCCGATGAGAGGGTTGCACAACTACCCTCACATTCATCTGGGTTGCAGCAGACTGATGGTTGCATTACCAGCCAGGTGAGGTGAGTGGCCAGACTGCCTGCCCACCGATCCAGAGAAATGAGTACAGATCTCGCCACTGTGGCTAAAGAAATTAAATTCATGCAATTAACTTAGAAACATAGAAAACCTACAGCATAATACATGCCCTTCAGCCTACAAAGCTGTACCAAACATGTCCTTGCCTGAGAAATTACCCAGGGTTACCCATTGCCCTCTATTTTTCTGAGCTCCATGTAACTGTCCAGGAGTCTCTTAAAAGACCCTATCATATCCGCTTTCACCACCATCGCCGGCAGCCTATTCCATGCACTCACCGCTCTCTGTGTAAAAAACTTATTCCTGATATCTCCTCTGTTCCTACTTCCAAGCGCCTTAAAACTGTGCCCTCTCGTGCTGGCCCATTTCAGCCCTGGGGAAAAGTCTCTGAATATCCACACGATCAATGCTTCTCATCATCTTATACACCTCTATCAGGTCACCTCTCATCCTCCGTTGCTCCTAGGAGAAAAGGCCAAGTTCATTCAACCTATTCTCATAAGGCATGCTCCCCAATCCAGGCAACATCCTTGTAAATCTCCTCTGCACCCTTTCTATAGTTTCCACATCCTTCCTATAATGAGGCAACCAGAACTGAGCACAGTACTCCAAGTGGGGTCTGACCAGGGTTCTATATAGCTGCAACATTACCTCTCGGCTCCTAAACTCAATCCCACGATTGATGAAGGCCAATGCACCGTATGCCTTCTTAACCACAGAGTCAACCTGCGCAGCAGCTTTGAGCGTCCTATGGACTCGGACCCCAAGATCCCTCTGATCCTCCACACTGCCAAGAGTCTTACCATTAATACTATATTCTGTCATCATATTTGACTTACTTAAAAAGGAGAAGCTGGTCTCAATACAGAAACTATGTTTTTTGCTATTAAAAGCCATCTGGTTCACTTGTTTCCTTCAGGGGATGAAATAGATCATAGGGCAGTACAGTATAGTACAGGCCCTTTGGCCCACAATGTTGTGTCAACCTTTTAACCTACTGTAAGATCAATCTAAGCCTTCTATCTTACATAGTCTCCATTTTTCTATCATTTATGTGTCTATCTAAGAGTCTCTTAAATGTCCCTAATGTTTTCACCTCTACCACCATATCATGCACCCACCACTCCCTGTATAAAAAATTTTACCTCTGACATTCCCTCTATTCTTTCTTCCAGTTACCTTGAATTTCTGGCCCCCTGTATTAGTCGTTTCTGCCCTGGGTAAAAGTCAGGCTGTCCACTCTATCAATGCCTCTTATCATCATGCACATCTCTATCACGTCACCTCTCATCCTCTTTCGCTCTGAGGAGAAAAGTACTTGGTCACTCAACCTATCCTCAGATGCTCTCTAAGCCAGACAGCATCCTGGAAAATCTCATCTGCACTCTCTCTAAAGCTGCCACATCCTTCCTATAATGAGGTGACCAGAACTGTACACAAGATCTGCTGTCCTTACCTGTAATTGAGTTTGGATGTAGTAGTAGTAGTCATAGTCATACTTTATTGATCCCGGGGGAAATTGGTTTTTGTTACAGTTGCACCATAAATAATAAATAGTAATAGAACCATAATAGTTAAATAATAATATGTAAATTATGCAAGTAAATTATGAAATAAGTGCAGGACCAGCCTATTGGCTCAGGGTGTCTGACCCTCCAAGGGAGGAGTTGTAAAGTTTGATGGCCACAGGCAGGAATGACTTCCTATGACGCTCTGTGTTGCATCTCGGTGGAATGAGTCTCTGGCTGAATGTACTCCTGTGCCCACCCAGTACATTATGTAGTGGATGGGAGACATTGTCCAAGATGGCATGCAACTTGGACAGCATCCTCTTTTCAGACACCACCGTCAGAGAGTCCAGTTCCATCCCCACAACATCACTGACCTTACAAATGAGTTTGTTGATTCTGTTGGTGTCTGCTACCCTCAGCCTGCTGCCCCAGCACACAACAGCAAACATGATAGCACTGGCCACCACAGACTCGTAGAACATCCTCAGCATCATCCAGCAGATGTTAAAGGACCTCAGTCTCCTCAGGAAATAGAGACGGCTCTGACCCTTCTTGTAGACAGCCTCAGTGTTCTTTCACCAGTCCAGTTTATTGTCAATTCGTATCCCCAGGTATTTGTAATCCTCCACCATATCCATACTGACCCCCTGGATGGAAACAGGGGTCACCGGTACCTTAGCTCTCCTCAGGTCCACCACCAGCTCCTTAGTCTTTTTCACATTAAGCTGCAGATAATTCTGCTCACACCATGTGACAAAGTTTCCTATCATGGCCCTGTACTCAGCCTCATCTCCCTTGCTGATGCATCCAACTATGGCAGAGTCATCCGAAAACTTCTGAAGATGACAAGATTCTATGCAGTAGTTGAAGTCCGAGGTGTAAATGGTGAAGAGAAAGGGAGACAAGACAGTCCCCTGTGGAGCCCCAGTGCTGCGGATCACTCTGTCGGACACACAGTGTTGCAAGCACACGTACTGTGGTCTGCCAGTCAGGTAATCAAGAATCCATGATATCAGGGAAGCATCCAACTGCATCGCTATCAGCTTCTCCCCCAGCAGAGCAGGGCGGATGGTATTGAACGCACTGGAGAAATCAAAAAACATGACCCTCACAGTGCTCGCTGGCTTGTCCAGGTGGGCGTAGACACGTTTCAGCAGGTAGACGTTGGCATCCTGAACTCCTAGTCGGGGCTGGTAGGCGAACTGGAGGGGATCTAAGTGTGGCCTGACCATAAGCCGGAGCAGCTCCAGAACAAGTCTCTCCAGGGTCTTCATGATGTGGGAGGTCAATGCCACCGGTCTGTAGTCATTGAGGCCGCTGGGGCACGGCGTCTTCGGCACAGGGACGAGGCAGGATGTCTTCTACAGCACAGGAACCCTCCGGAGCCTCAGGCTCAGGTTGAAGACATGGAGAAGTACTCCACATAGTTGAGGGGCACAGGCTTTGAGCACCCTGGTACTGACACCATCCGGTCCTGCAGCCTTGCTTGGGTAGAGACGTTTCAGCTGTCTTCTCACCTGTTCAGCTGTGAAGCCCACCATGGTGGTTTCGTGTGGGGAAGGAGTATAGTCATGAGAGCAGGGTGGTGGACTGTGAGGAGGGGTAGGAGGGGAGAGGGGAATATGTGTTGGTTGGGGGCCGACAACAGATGGCTCATGTGGGGGATGGGCAGGGGCCACAACGTCAAATCTGTTAAAGAACAGGTTAAGTTCGTTGGCCCTGTCCACACTGCCTTCAGCAACTCTGTTGCTAGTTTGCCAGAACCCAGTGATGGTCCTCATCCCTCTCCAGACCTCTCTCATGTTGTTCTGCTGGAGTTTCCACTCAAGCTTCCTCCTGTACCTGTCTTTAGCCTCCCTGATCCTGGCTTTCAGGTCCCTCTGTATTGCCCTCAGCTCCTCCCTATTTCCATCTCTAAACACCCACTTTTTAGCGTTCAGGATGTCCTTAATGTCCTTTGTTACCCATGGCTTGCTATTTGAATAACAAAGGACAGTTCTTGTCAGAACATTGCAGTCCACACAGAAGTTGATGTAATCAGTGATGCACTCTGTGAGCCCATCAATATCCTCTCCATGTGGCTCACAGAGTGCCTGCCAGTCTGTCACCTCAAAACAACCCTGGAGCACTGGTATCTATCTGACAGGTGGGAAATCGGCCAGGAATATCCTCTCAGCAAATTCTTTAAAAAATCCAGCACAAACAGTGCTGGAGGAGCTCAGAGGATCAGGCAGCATCTATGAAGGGAAATGGATAGTTGATGTTCCAGATTGAGATCCTTCTTTTGACATGAACTAATCATTTCCCTCCGCAGATGCTGCCTGACAAGTTCCTCCAGCACTTTGTGTGTTGCTCCAGATTCTAGTATCTGCCATCTCTTGTGTCCCCAAATCCAATCTAGTTACCCCCAGTCACGAGTAAACTGGTGGCACTCACCAATAACCTATCCACTGATGTCCCTCGGATTTTGCCAAGACCCAGAAGAACTGCTCACAATATTCCAAATGGGGTCTGACTTATAAAAACCTCAGCACTACATATTGCTTTTATATTCTAGTCTTCTGGATTTCACTAACTTATGTTAAGCACACCCCTCCTCCCCTACCCATTTTTGTTTCTCCCCCAGTTTGGTGGCCCTCTCACCATTCCTCTTCTCCTCCTCACCCTCCTCAGCATCCTTTGGTTTCTCACCTCCTTCCCTTTATTCACTGGTCCACTGACCTCTCCTTTCAGATTCCCTCTTCATCAGCCCTTTACCTCTTCCACCTATTCCCCCCCCCCACCCACCACCAGCATCTTACTTCCCCCTCACCCATCATGTGCCAGCCCCACCTTCTTATGTCCCCTCCTGTCCCCTTCCTTTCCAGTCCTGATAAATGCTCTTGGCCCAAAATGTCAGCTGTTCATTTCCTTCCATTGACGCTGCCTGACCTGATGAGTTCCACCTGCATTTTGTGTGGGTAGGGCAAGAGGATTTCTCCTGATCTGGTATAGACAATGGGCTGAATGGCCTCCCACTATGACACGAGGAACCATGGACAAAGAGTTGAAGATTGCAGTTCTTGGTTTTGTTGTTTGGAGCCACACATCTTGATGTCAACTGTAAAAAAAACACACACAAAATGCTGGAGGAACTGAGTAGGTCAGACAGCATCTACAGAAAGGATGAAAGTCCCAGTGAAGGGTCTCAGCCCAGAACGAGGAGGAGATGTGATCACCAATCCGCACAGATTGTGGTTTTCCAGTAAGGAATTTGAGGATCCAATTGCAGAGGGAGGTACAGAGGCCCAGGTTCTGTAACTTCTCAATCAGGACTGTGGGAATGATGGTATTGTACGCTGAGCTATAGTTGATGAACAGCATCCTGACATGGGTGTTTGTGTTGTCCAGGTGGTCTAAAGCCATGTGGAGACCCATTGAGATTGCATCTGCCATTGACCTTTCGTGTTGACATCAGTTTTAAACCATATCAAAAATTTGGAAAGTTTAAAAAGTGCTGCAATTTTATTTTTACTTTGTCCAACAAAATCCATTATCTTTATGGATGCTGCCTGGCCTGCTGAGATCCCCCCAGCATTTTGTTGCTCTGGATTCCCAGCAACTGCAGAATCTCTTGCGTTTATGATCACCTGTAAATAGACAATTTCTGGAGATCTGCATTGAAATGTTCCAGTTTGCAAAGGCAAAGGCGGGGAGACCGAGTTACTGAAAGTGAAAATGGTTGCTTCAAACCCATACAGTGGGTCAGCTGAACAATGAGGTCAGAAAACAAAGAGTCCACAGAGGGCCTGATGCAGTGGAGAGATAACTGAACCAGGTAATATTCTTCACAAAAACCAGGCCAATTTTCAGACCTGTGGAAGGACAAGCCATAGTACCATAAGGCTACAATTCATAGGAGCAGAATTAGGCCATTTGGCCCATCGGGTCTGCTCTGCCATTCTACAGTGAAGAATGATGCAAAATACTTATTAAGTTCCTTCACCATTCCTTTGTCCCTCGTTACTACCTCTCCAGTATTATTTTCCAGCGGTCCAATATCCACCCTCACATTTTTTTCACTCTTCATACATCAGAAAAATCTTTTTGTATCCTCTTTTATATTGTTGGCCAGCTTACCTTCTTATTTCATCTTTTGTCTCTTTATGGCTTTTTTAGTTGCCTTCAGTTGGCTTTTAAAAGCTTCCTAATCCTCTAAACTGCCACTAATTTTAGCTCTATTATATTCCCTCTCTTTTGCTTTTATGCTGTCTTTGACTTCCCTTGTCAGCCACATCCGCCCTTAGAATACTTATGACCAAAAGCTTTAATTCAGGTTGGCCAGATAAAAGAAAGCTGTACTTGTCAACCATGTACATCAAAACATACAGTGAAATGAGTCATTTGCGTCAAAGCAAATCAGTGAGCATTGTGCTGGGGGCAGCTGTAAGTGCCATCACATTTCCAGGGATAACATAGCACGTTCACAACTCACTAGCCCCAACCCATACATCTTCGGAATGTGGGAGGGAATTGGAGCACCCAGAGGAAACCCACGTGGTCATGGGGAGAATGTACAAACTCCCTAGAGACAGTGGTGGGAATTGAACCCCTAACAGTGATTGTGCTAACAGCTAGGCTACCTTGCCATGAACAGAATCCCACTGAGGTGACTGACACGTCAAGGTTGAGGTGATTGGTTGCGCCTGACCAATGGTGTGGAGGGGGCAGAGGGCTGGTGAAATGGGAACCAAACCGGTGGTGGGTGAATTCTGGAGAGGGGACAGCAGGAGTAATTTCAGCTGAATAGACAGGGAGAAGGATGTGGAAGTTCTAGAGATGGTGCAGAGGAGATTTACCAGGATCCTGCCTGGACTAGAGATCATGTCTTATGAGGATAAGTTGATCAGCTAGAGCTTTTCTTTTTGGAGTGAAGGAGGATGAGAGGTGACTTGATAGAGGTGTACAACATGATAAGAGGCACAGCTGGAGAAATTTTCCCAGGCAGTAATGGCTAATACGAGAGGACATACATAATTTTAAGAAAGTATAAGGTCGATGTCAGAGGTAGGTATTTTACACAGACTGGTGGGTGCATGGAATTGTGATGGTTTTGGGTTTGCTGATTGCAAAGTTCAAAACTCAGCTGAAGACATTAAGCTCTATCAGATATAAATAGCCATGAGTACTGTTACTAAAGGGATGTTATACAGTTACTACTCAATCTTCGAAGGCTGCTTCACTTCCCTGTTTATTCTCCATGGTGAGTTTAGTTGTCAATACCCACTATTCGAGCAGAGGGTTATCCCCCATCCCCCACTAAGGGGGAAATACCTTCAGTTAAAAAGTAGTTTAAAACAGTTCATTTATTTTTAGTGATACATGTTTAAATCCAAACAACACTCTGAAAGCATGTTTAAAACTCACAGAGGATTTCTATCTTAAACATTTCCAAATTACAACCATTTTTAAAACACAAATAATTTTCAAAACATAAAGCATTTCTTAAACATAGAGGACAAAGGATTTCCAATGGTACAATTCCTGTAAACTAAAGAGACATACCAACAATGTGGACGATCAAATAGTCTGTCACAGGAACGGAAACAAGAGGAATGGACTCTAGTTCACCGTGTGTTTCTTCCAAGTTTCTTCATGTTCCTAGTAAGCCTGAACTGCTCCCTACATTTATACCCGTTTTCTTCTAGTTGGGTGACTTCACATGACTGTGATATTTCCTCAAATACCCTTTTTATAATTACAGTCTAAAAGAATCTTGGAGACATCTTAGCTTAATGCTCACAGATCTGTAAAGCTAACTTCTCTGAGATTATAAACCTCTCAACAGTAATAGATCAGTTATTTGATATTATCCATCTGGTCTGCAAGCTTCCTAGAACTAAGCAATTTAGAGTCAGTTTGTCTGTTTCAAACAAGTGAAATTAAATAACCCATTGTTTTACACTACACTTCTGCGATAAAGCAGATGTGACCTACACCTGCTTCTACCATCAGAACAACTTCAAAGCTGCTCTACAGACAACACATTTTTTTAACTTCAAACTGAAGTTAAGCTTTCTATTCACATTTTAAGAACTGAAGACTGACTCCCATTTATGACCAGGAACTAAGCAAAGCAATAGTAATTGGAAGTTTACTTACATTTGTTTTTATCTTACAAGTGGCAGCTGCTGTATTTAGAAAGCAAGCTTTGCATAAAACAAGGACATCCATCACAGAATGTGTTGCCAAGGATCGTGATGAAGGCAGATAAATTAGGGACATTTAAGGCATATGTATGAAATAAAAATGGAGGGTTATGTAGAGGTTATTGACCTTAGAGTAGGTTAAAAGGTCAGCACAACATTGTGGGCTGACAGGTCTTTTCTGTGCTATAGTGTTCTAAGTTCTATGTTCCAAGACTCACAAAAACAATTACTAAAAGTGGAGAGAGGGAGGAAAGTAGTTCTGCCCTTTGGAGGAACAAGTGTGCGTACATTGTACTTTTGAATTTAATGCTTTGAAAGATTGGTCATGGCTAGAATCAACTCCTACCTAAGCAAGGACCTAGAGCCACTGCAATTCACCTATTGTAACGAAAGGTCTACATCGGATGCATTCTCACTGGCTTTCCACTCGGTCTTCGATCACTTGAACAATAGCAATACCTACAGTATATCAGGCTGTTCTTATTGACTACAGCTCAATGTTCAACACCATCATACCCTCAGTTCTAATCAATAAGCTCCAAAACCTGGGCCTCTGTACTTCCATCTGCAACTGGATCCTTGACTTCTTCACTGGGAGACCACAGTCTGTGTGGATTGGTAAGAACATCTCCACCTCACTGACAATCAACACTGGCGCACCTCAAGGATGTGTGCTCAACCCACTGCTCTTCTCTCGCTACATCCACGACCCTGTGGCCAGGCACAGCTCAAACCCCTTCTATAAATTTGTCAGTAACACAACTATTTTTGGCAGAATTTCAGATCTTGACAAGGAGACGTACAGGAGTGAGATAGATCAGCTGGTTGAGTGGTGTGGGCAACAGTAATCTTGCACTCAATATCAGTAAGACCAAGAAATTGATTGTGTACTTCAGGAAGGAGAAATCGAGGGAACATACACCAGTCCTCATCGCGGGATCAGTGGTGGAATCAGTATTGGAGGCAGAGTGGAGTAATGATGGCACTAAACGGTGACTCCTTGCATCTTCGGAAACAGCTCTATTTCCATCTTTAATATCTTTATTTTTCCCTTTCAAGGTTCTTTTGAAGACTCCAATCCGGAGTTACACGCTGACCGTGGTTCTTCGCGGGAATGGGACCCGCTCTCAAGGTTTCGTAGCAGGCCATTGTTGTTCGGCACGCCGAGGGTTTGGCCTAAGATTTCAGCTCAGATTTGGAAGCCTAGGATCTCAGGGCTCTGGAGACGGGCAGATCGAAGGTCGGTGTCACGGCAGGAGACCCACGTGTCATCTGGGGAGTCAAAATACCTACAGCTGTGTGCCCAGAGACCCGAGACCTTTGGGCACAGAGCTCGAAAAAAGTGATGTAACGGACATCGTAAACCAGTGGGTTATTTGTTATGCCTCCCTGCCCGCTGAGAAAACGGAGACTCTTTTTTCTCTCTTATCAGGGGGCGAGAGAGAGCCTGCGGTATGTCGAATACCGGGTGAAACATGAAGTCTTTGGGGTAACTGCAAGTCTGAGTCTTTGCTGTTGCTTTGCTCACGCTTGAGTGCTCGGTGGCGGGTGGCGGTGCTCTTTTTTGCCGGTGGGGGGAGGGGGGATTGTTGCTCGCTGCCGTTTACGCGCGGGAGGGAGGGGAGCTGGGGGGGGGAGACTTTGGGGTTCTAACATTTAACTGTCATTCATTCTTTGGGGTACTCCTCTGTTATCGTGGATGCTTGCGAAGAAAAAAAACGTTTCAGGATATATATTGAATACATTTCTCTGACATTAAATTAAACCTTTGAACCTTTAAACAGTGAGAAGTTTTAAGTTCCTGGGTGTTTAAAGCTCTGAGGATCTATCCTGGGCCCAACATACTGATGCAATTTCAAAGAAGGCATGACAGCAGTTATATTTCATTAGGAGTTTGAAGAGACTTAGTATGTCACCAAAGAGACAAATTTCTACAGATGTACCGTGGAGATCATTCACCGTCGGGTATGGAGGGGCCACTGCACAGGATCGGAAAAAGCCGCAGAAATTTGTAAACCAGCCAGCCGCATCATGGGCACCAGCCTCCCTAGCACTGAGGTTATCTTCAAAAGGCATTGCCTCAGAAAGGGAGCATCTGTCATTACGGACACCCATCAACCGGGACAGGCTCTCTCCTCGTTGCCACCATCAAGGTGGAGGTACAGGAGCCTGACGATACACATGCAACATATCCAGAACAACTTCTTCCCCTGCACCATCAGATTTCTGCATGAACAGTGAACCCATGAACATCAGCAATTTTTCATTTTGCAATACTTCATTTTTTTTGTATATACTGTACTCATTGTAATAATTTTTATGACTATGTATTGCTATGTACTGCCACAAAACGACAAATTTCATGACAACACCTCAGTGATTTAACCTAAATCTGATGCTGATATTAAGGGAGCAGGATTGATTGTAGGGGTACAGCATCTGTAAAGTTGGGTGTTCATAACCTGGGGAGTGGACTGTCACTCGTTTCCCGGTTTTATTCCAGACTTCCAGCGCCTGCAAACTGTTCTATTTTCCACCGAGCGAGGATTTGATACAGACGTCCCATGAGCTGAATGTTTTTCTCAGACGCTGTCCTCTGTCACTGATTCCAATGTCAGTAGCTGAGATCCAGATTGTCCAGGCAGGAATGACCCGCAGGGAAACCACAGGCATTCTGTGCTGAGCCAACCAGCCTTCCGAGGAACTGCAGCTTGAGTTCCGAGGCTGATTCCCGCTGACACTGGCACGGAATGAGCCACAGGAGGTGGGCCAGTGTCCTCCTTGCCTGGTACCGGCTCTGTTTGTACACAATTTAATCAATCTCGATTTTCACCTTTTGATATGTCACAACATCTTTAATTGTGTCACTCTGCGTTACTGGCCTGCACGCTGATGGCCAGGCCCCACATCACCGTGACAACGGAGTCGGTGCTGATCTGTCACTCGTTGGTGGCCCAGACACGGAACGCTGCGGTTAAGATCAGCCTGGGTCTCGCCAGCACTGACCTGGTCACATTCCTGAACCACGACATGAGACTTGGTCCAGACACAGGAGACTAGAAAGGCTGGAACCTGGAGCAACAGGCAGTCTGCTGGGGGAGCTCAACGGGTTGGGGTTAGGCTGCATCTCTGGAGTGAAATAAGAGTTCGCAAACACGAGGAAATCTGCAGATGCTGGAATTTCAAGCGACACACATAAAAGTTGCTGGTGAATGCAGCAGGCCAGGCAGCATCTGTAGGAAGAGGTGCAGTCAACGTTTCGGGCCGAGACCCTTCGTCAGGACTGACTGAAAGAAGAGATAGTAAGAGATTTGAAAGTGGGAGGGGGAGGGGGAGATCCGAAATGATAGGAGAAGACAGGAGGGGGAGGGATGGAGCCAAGAGCTGGACAGGTGATTGGCAAAAGGGATATGAGAGGATCATGGGACAGGAGGCCCAGGGAGAAAGAAAAGGGGGAGGGGGGGAAAACCCAGAGGATGGCAAGGGGTATAGTGAGAAGGACAGAGGGAGGAAAAGGAGAGAGAGAAAAAGAATGTTTGTATATAAATAAATAAACAACGGGTGGGGTACGAAGGGGAGGTGGGGCATTAGTGGAAGTTTGAGAAGCTAATGTTCATGCCATCAGGTTGGAGGCTATCCAGACGGAATATAGGGTGTTGTTCCTCCAACCCGAGTGTAGCTTCATCTTTACAGTAGATGAGGCCGTGGATTGACATATCAGAATGGGAATGGGACGTGGAATTAAAATGTGTAGCCACTGGGAGATCCTGCTATCTCTGGCGGACAGAGCGTAGGTGTTCAGCAAAGCGGTCTCCCAGTCTGCGTTGGGTCTCGCCAATATATAGAAGGCTGCATCGGGAGCACCGGATGCAGTATAAATAAGAGTTGGCGTTTTGGGTCCAGACTCTTCATCTGGACGGAGGGGAGATAGCCTGTTCAAAGGCGTGTGGAGAGGGGTGGAGCTTACCAGTTTTATCTCCGTGAATATAAAATTGACTTCTATCTTTTAAAAGCTGGCTTTCAATTGGGTACGTTAAAAGAAGATCATATTTAGTTTTGGTTTCAATACATCTCTTACATGTTTCAGGATCCGGTACCAAAGCATATTTATGATCTGGTTGTTTTAACTGAGAGGTGGAGCAGGAGCCAGCAGGTGATGGGTGGATCCTGGAGAGGAGGGGCGATAGGCGGATGTGGGAGGGGAGAGAGAGGGTAGCGACAGAAGCTGGGAGGTAATGGATGGAGATGACAAAGGGCTGGCGATGATGGAATCTGATAGAGGAGGTAGGAGGACAGGTGGGATGGGCAGATGGGTGGGTGGAGGAGGTAAAAGCATCCGGCCTCTGGGTGTCGGAAGGACTGGGCAGATTGGCAAGGAGGGAGAAAAGGGACAGAGGGGGAGCTCTTTACTGGAAATTGGAGAATTCAATGCTCATGCTGTTGGGTTGTAGATGGACCCAGCAGAATATGAGATGCTGTTCCTCTAGTTTGTGTTTAGCCTCACCCTGCTATGCTGTTATACAACTCAGGAACAAACTTTTTATATGCTAAGGATGAACACTTAGTCTATCTCACTCTCTACCTACACTGTACATCCTCTGCAACTGTACCACTGTATTCTACGCTGTTTTTTTAATCCCTTTTGTTCTACCTTGATATTCTTATTTATGGAGTGAAGTATCTGGATGGAATGCCAACAATAGCTTTTCACTGTGCCTTTGTATATATGACTACAAAAAAACAATTCTCTGCTTGCTGTGTAACATGCTTCACTGATTGTCGTCAGTTTTGTTCAATGCCACACATTCTTTGGGATAACAATACACGTACTTCCATTCCACAGCCAGTAAGCCTTGAACTTTTCATTTAAATCCAAGAAGAATATCCTCAGAGAAAGAAGCAACTAGCTGAAACTATACCGTGCTTAGTCTAACGCCCATGGTAACTTTTCCCTGCTGTGTCCATAGCGCAGAAGGGTAAATCTCAAACAAGCAGTTTCAATGTTTAAGATGCCACTACCGAAGGCATGCGGCAGCCTGCTGGTAGGTCGAAAGCAAAAGAAATTTGATTTAACACATTACTAATAACACATTTTTTTGAAGTAAAATTGTGTAAACAGTGAAGAGACAAGCGAGGCCGAAGAAAATTCGAGAGATCAAAGAACCAAAGTGTGTAAAAAACGTTTTGAAGGAAGCCTTTGTTCAGTGTAACAACCTGGTGTTCATGAGTCTAGGCTGTTGTGTGTTTTTAGATGACTAGGTCACGGTAGGAGAGATACAGAAGGGAAAGGGTGGATAGTGCAGGAAATGTCCAATTGGGCCAGCTAATCCCTGCCAGTATGTATCTTCCACTTAAACCTCTACCCATCATTCCTCATCTAAATCTATAAGCATTACTTTTTTAAGTTCAAAGTTCAAACTCAATTTTTTATCAAAGTACATGTACTGCACGCCATCCATTCATTTTTCTGCAGGCATTTACGGATAAAAGGAAATACAATAGAATTTTATCGGAAACTATATATAAACAGCAAATCAGAAGCCACCCACTTCAACTCAGCTTCCCATTCCCATTCAGATATGTCCATACATGGCCTCCTCTACTGCCGTGATGAGGCTAAACTCAGGTTGGAGGAACAACACCTCATATACCATCTTGGTAGTCTCCAGCCCCTTGATATGAACATAGAATTCTCCAACTTCCGGTAATTCCCTCCCCCTCCCTTCCTCTATCCCTATTTCACTCTACCCCCTCCCCCAGCTCCCTATGGTTCCTCCTCCTTCTTCTACTACCCATTGTTTTCAAGGGCTATGACGTCAATGCTTCCCCTCCCCCGCCCCTTTGTCTTTCAAGTTACTGATCTTTCAACTGAAGCTACAAGCATTCTTCAAATCCTTCCCCATCTTTCATTCTTCAGTCCTGACGAAAGGTTCCGGCCCGAAATGACGACTCATTATTTCTAACTGATGCTGCCTGACCTGCTGAGTTCATCCAGCGTACTGAAAGTGTTGCTTTGATCACAGCATCTGCAGATTATTTAGTGTTTACAAATCATAAACACAAGTGATTCTGCAGATGCTGGAAATGTTGAGCAATGCGCACAAAATGCTGGAGGATTCTACTGGACCTGCTTAGTCCCTGCAGCAGTTTGTGTGTGTTACAAAAAGAAAAAAATGTGCAAATGAAGGCAAACTGTGCAAAATCAAAATAATACCGAGAGCATGAATTGTAAAGAGCCAATGAGTCCATAAAGAGTCTGTAGGTTGTGGAATGAGTTCAGTGTTGTGCTGTTCTGTGTCATATTCCATCTGGGTAGCCTCCAACCTGATGGCATAAACACTGATTTCTCCGATTTCCAGCAATTTTTCTCACTCTCCCCTGCCCTCTTCTTCAATTTCCCACTTTAGTCCCCACCCCCCTTACCTCTTCTCCTCACCTGCTCATCACCTCCCTCTGCTGCAACCCCTCCTTCCCTTTCTCCCATGGTCTCCTGTCCTATCCAATCAGATTCCTTCTTCTTCAGCCCTTTACCCTTTCAATCTACCACCCCCCAGCTTCTCACTCCATCCACCTTCCCTCACCCACTCACCCCACCCACTGCCCATCCTCACCTGGTCTCACCCATCACCCACCAGCTTGTATTCCTTCGCCTTCCCCACCTTCTCATTTTGACTACTGCCCCCTTCCTCTCCAGTCCTGATGAAGGGACTGGGCCTGAAATATCAACTGTTTATTCCTCTGCATAGATGCTGCCTGACCTGCTGCATTCCTCCACATTTTGTGTGTGCTGACCTGAAATATTAACTGTGTTTCTCTTTGCACAGATGCTGCCCAGCCTTCTGAGTCTTCCCAGCAATGGTTGTTTGGATGTGGGAGGCCCTGGAGTCTCCAAGCCTCCCGGACATCTACATCTGCGCCAAATGCATCGAGATGCAGCTCCTAAGGGACCGCGTTAGGGAACTGGAGCTGCAGCTCGATGACCTTCGTCTGGTCAGGGAGAGTGAGGAGTTGATAGAGAGGAGTTACAGGCAGGTGGTCACACCGGGGCCACGGGAGGCAGGCAAGTGGGTCACGGTTAGGAGGGGGAAGGGGAAAAGTCAGGTGATGGGGAGTACCCCGGTGGCTGTGCCCCTTAACAACAGGTACTCCTGTTTGAGTACTGCTGGGGGGGACAGCTTACCTGGGGGAAGCGACAGTGTCCGTGCCTCCGGCACAGAGTCCGGCCCTGTAGCTCAGAAGGGTAGGGAAAGGAAGAGGAGGGCAGTTGTGATAGGGGACTCGATAGTAAGGGGGTCAGATAGGCGATTCTGTGGACGCAGTCCAGAGACTCAGATGGTAGTTTGCCTCCCTGGTGCCAGGGTCCGGGATATTTCTGATCGTGTTCAAGATATCCTGAAGTGGGAGGGTGAGGAGCCAGAGGTCGTGGTACATATAGGTACCACTGACATAGGTAGGAAAAGGGAAGAGGTCCTGAAAGGAGAATATAGGGAGTTAGGAAAGGAGTTGAGAAAAAGGACCGCAAAGGTAGTAATCTCGGGATTACTGCCTGTGCCACGCGACAGTGAGAGTAGGAATGCGATGAGGTGGAGGATAAATGCGTGGCTGAGGGATTGGAGCAGGGGGCAAGGATTCAAGTTTTTGGATCATTGGGACCTCTTTTGGCGCAGGCGTGACCTGTACAAAAAGGACGGGTTACACTTGAATCCTAGGGGGACCAATATCCTGGCAGGGAGATTAGCGAGGGCTACTGAGGTGACTTTAAACTAGAATGGTTGGGGGGTGGGAATCAAATTAAAGAGGCTAGGCGTGAGGAGGTTAGTTCACAACAGGGGGATGGGAACCAGTGCAGAGAGACAGAGGGGTGTAAAGTGAGGGTAGAAGCAAAAGGTAGTAAGGAGAAAAGTAAAAGTGGCAGGCCGACAAATCCAGGGCAAGCATCAAAAAGGGCCACTTTTCAACGTAATTGTATAAGGGCTAAGAGAGTTGTAAAAGAGCGCCTGAAGGCTTTGTGTGTCAATGCAAGGAGCATTCGTAACAAGGTGGATGAATTGAAAGTGCAGATTGTTATTAATGATTATGATATAGTTGGGATCACAGAGACATGGCTCCAGGGTGACCAAGGATGGGAGCTCAACGTTCAGGGATATTCAATATTCAGGAGGGATAGACATGAAAGAAAAGGAGGCGGGGTGGCGTCGCTGGTTAAAGAGGAGATTAGCGCAATAGAAAGGAAGGACTTTTTAAAAAAATTTCAAAATATACTTCATTCAAAAATAAATATATACAATAAACCAGTCAATAACTTTTCATCCTTTACATACGTTTTCATTATAGTCAGTTCCTATCCGTATTTATAGCCACCCATGTGGCACTCCAGTAGTTCAGCTTAGCATATCATTGTTGAGGGGTATACTCCCCGCCCACCGACCCCTCCCACTCCCACGGGTGGAGAAACCTATACTGTGGTCCTTCCCCACCGGGCCCTTGCGGTGGCTGCACCGAGTTTCAGTGCGTCCCTCAGCACGTACTCCTGCAGCCGAGAATGTGCCAGTCGGCAGCATTCTCCCACGGACATCTCCATGTGCTGGTAGATCATCAAGTTTCGGGCCGACCAAAGAGCGTCTTTCATCGAGTTGATGATCTGCCAGCAGCACCGGATGTTGGTCTCCGTGTGCGTCCCCGGGAACAGCCCGTAGATCAGAGAGTCCTCTGTTACGCAGCTGCTGGGGATGAAACGTGACACTAGCCCGTCCATCCCCCTCCACACCCTCTTTGCGAACTGGCAGTGTGCAAAGAGGTGGGTCACAGACTCCTCCTCACTGCAGTCCTCCCGTGGGCAGTGGGGTGCGGAGACGACGTTTCGGGCGTACAGGAGGGCTCTGACTGGGAGGGCCCCTCTCACCGCCAGTCAGGCGAGGTCTTGGTGCCTGTTGGTGAGATCTGGCGATGAGGCATTTTGCCAGATGAACTGGACGGTCTGCTCAGGGAACCACCCCACTGTGTCCATCACGTCCTTCTCCTGCAGTGCCTGCAGGACACTACGTGCCGACCACTGCCTGATGGCCCTGTGGTCAAAGGCGTTCTCCTGGAAGAACTTTGCCTCGTAGGACAGGTATGCCGGCAACGACCAGCTGACTGGGGCGTTGCGCGGGAGTGGGGCCAGACCCATCCTTCGTAGCCAGGGCGACAAGTAGAACCTGGGCACATAGTGGTACTTGGTGCCCACATACCTGGGTTCTACACACAACCTGATGCAGCCACATACGAAGCTGGCCATCAGGGTGAGGGCGACATTGGGGGCGTTCTTGCCCCCGTTGTCCAGGGACTTGTGCATGACGGTCCGTCTCACCCGCTCCATCTTGGATCCCCAGACGAATCTGAAGACAGCCCGGGTGATTTCCGAGCTGTAGGAGCGGGGGACGGGCCAGACCTGCGCCAAGTACAGCAGCCCTGAGAGCACCTCACACCTGATGACCAGGTTCTTGCCCGTATCGACAGGGAGCGCTCTCCCCACAGTCCCAGTTTCTGTTTCACCTTGGCAGTCCGCTCCTGCCAGTTCTTGTTGCACGCCTCAGCCCCTCCGAACCAGATCCCCAACACCCTCACGTGGTCAGACCTGATGGTGAAGGGGACGCTGGATCGGTCGGGCCAGTTGCCGAAGAGCATGGCTTCGCTCTTCGTGCGGTTGACCCTGGCCCCCGACACTAGCTCGAACTGTTGGCAGGTGCCAATAACCTGCGAACTGACCTCGGATCGGAGCAGAAGACGGTGACGTTGTCCATGTACAGGGAGGTTTTCACTTGGGTCCCTCCACTGCCTGGCAGCGTCACCTCTCTTATGCCCTCATCCCTCCTGATGGCTTCCGCAAAGGGTTCTATGCAGCAGACAAACAAGACAGGGGAGAGGGGACAGCCCTGCCTGACTCCAGACCTGATGGGGAAGCTGTCTGTTTCCCACCCGTTAACCTGGACTGCACTACGGATGTCTGTGTAGAGCAGTCTGATCCAATTCCGGATTCCCTCCCCAAATCCCATTTTGGAGAGCACGTCCGCCATGTACGTGTGCGATATCCTGTCGAAGGCTTTCTCCTGGTCCAAGCTGACCAGGCAGGCGTCCACCCCCCTGTCCTGCACGTAGGCGATGGTGTCCCTCAGCAGCGCGAGGCTGTCTGAGATCTTCCTGCCCGGTACGGCACAGGTTTGGTCTGGATGGATCACCTGTCCCAGAGCAGACTTGACCCTGTTGGCGATAGCCTTGGACAGGACCTTGTAATCCACATTCAGGAGAGAGATGGGTCTCCAATTTCTAATGGCATCCCTTTCCCCCTTCTGCTTATAGATGAGGGTGATGATGCCCTTCCTCATGGACTCAGACATACTGCCGGCCAGAAGCATAGCGTTGTACACTTCCAGCAGGTCTGGGCCCATCCAGTTCCACAGAGCCGAGTACAACTCAGCCGGTAGGCCGTCGCTTCCGGGAGTCTTACCCGACCCAAAGGAACGGATGGAGCCTGTCAGCTCGTCCAGGGTCAGTGGCTGATCCAGACTCTCCCGCTTGCTGTCGTCTAAGACCTGCGTGACAGACGACAGGAGTTGCGGGAGGCTGTGGATCCTGTGGCCTTTTCGTCGTACAGACCGGCATAGAAGGACGTGCAGATCCTCAGTATGTCGGTCTGCGAGGACGCGACTGGGCCGTCCTCTTCCTTAAGGTTGTGGATCACAGAGCTCCCCCTGTGCACCTTCTGGAAGAAGAAGCGTGAGCACGTCTCGTCCTGCTCCACGGTTTGGACCCTTGATCGGAAGATGATCTTGGAGGATTCGGCCGGCCCTTCACCTCTCGCAATTCCTCCCTGACATCCACCCCCTTCGACTGCAGAAGGAGAAGTTGCTGCAACTCTGTCTGGAGTTTACGCAGTTCCCTCTGCTCCTGCCTTGCCTTCTGGATACCCTTGCGGATGAAGAACCTCTTGATGTTCTCCTTGGTGGCTTCCCACCAGTGAACCGGGGAATCAAAGAAGGCTTTCAAGATTCTCCAACCTGTGTACTCCCTCTCTAGTTCCTCGATGTTCTCTGGGGTCAGCAGCTTTACATTCAGCTTCCAAGTCCCCCTGCCTGCCTTCTGGTCCTCCCGTAAGCGACAGGCGGCTCGCAGAAGGCAGTGGTCAGAGAAGAACACCGGCGTGACGTTGGTGGACCTGACCGTGAGGGACTCAGACAGGAAGAGGAAGTCGATCCGGGAGCGGGCTGAGCCGTCCGATCGTGTCCAGGTGGCTTGCGGCTGTGCTCCACCTGTGGGGGTGCCAAAGGCGTCGCGCAGCTTGGCTGTCTTCACCGTTTCCCTCAGGAGTCTGGAGGTACTGTCCAGCCTGCCGGGTCCTCCAGCCGCATCAATGGTGTAGTTGGTCTCCGGCCAGAACGACCGGCTGGGACGTCACCAGCAGCTGTGGGAGCTGCTCGAAGACGGCCAGCCGCTCGCTCCGCACGGGGGAGGCGTACACGTTGATCAGCCGGAGCGGAGTGCCCCGGTATTTGACGTCTGCTACCAGGAAGCGCCCCGCAACCACCTCTTTAACTTGGGTGATTGAGAAGTTGCCTCCCCGCAGCAGAATCCCCAGGCCGGAAGCGCGACAATCGTTGCCCCCCGACCACACAGACAAACCTTCTTCCACCACCGTGACCACCTCCGGTAGTTCCGGAGGTGTGGTAGTCCGCACTCCTGGAGGAAGGTCACGTCGGTTTTTACAGTGTCCAGGTACTGGAGCGTGCTGACGCACCGTCCAGTACTCTTCAAACTGCGCACATTCAAGCACGCCAATTTAAGGTCTGCCATCATTGTAAGTCTTTCATTTTGGCTGCTCTCCGTCCTCACCCTTGCCATCCTGAGCCTTCATTCCCACCGCCTTTGTGAAGTTTTCCACCTTCTGTGGGCTCAGGTACTGCTGGTAGTACTCCTCCGGGTGTGGCCGTTCTGGTTCTGGGCGGGGGGTTGTTGACTTCCTGGGCTGCTTCCCCTTCCAGCTGCTGGGTGCCGGCCGTGGCTCTGCTCCCGGATTCCCGGAGCTCTGTGTGTCTGCTGCTCTCCGCCTCCTGTACTTGGGGGGTGGCCAGCAGACTTTCTCCCTCCTCTCTCCTCCTCTCCACCTGTTCTGCCAGCCGCTTCTTCCGCAGGGGCTGCTGGCCTCCCCCAACTCCTTCCTCCTCTGAAGAGGACAGGGTACCAGAGGTCGTGTGGTTCCCTGCCCTTTTCTTGTGTTGCTCCGCCTTCTGTCGCTTGGCCGCCGCCTTTTGGGTCTTTTTGCATTTCACGACCTTCCATTCCGTTTCCACTTCAGCCCTCCCCTCCTCCATGGACTCCTGCTCGTCGTTTGTCTGGTCCTGGAGGGTCTGCAGGGGGGTGGCAGGTCTTGGGGTGCTTGCACCTTCCTCCCTGGTTTCATCGTCCAAGGACATAAGCCGGGAAGATGTGGAATCGATATGGGTAGAGCTGCGTAACACTAAGGGGCAGAAAACGCTGGTGGGAGTTGTATACAGGCCACCTAACAGTAGTAGTGAGGTCGGAGATGGTATTAAACAGGAAATTAGAAATGTGTGCAATAAAGGAACAGCAGTTATAATGGGTGACTTCAATCTACATGGTGAACCAAATTGGTAAAGGTGCTGAGGAAGAGGATTTCTTGGAATGTATGCGGGATGGTTTTTTGAACCAACATGTCGAGGAACCAACTAGAGAGCAGGCTATTCTAGACTGGGTTTTGAGCAATGAGGAAGGTTTAATTAGCAATCTTGTCGTGAGAGGCCCCTTGGGTAAGAATGACCATAATATGGTGGAATTCTTCATTAAGATGGAGAGTGACATAGTTAATTCAGAAACAAAGGTTCTGAACTTAAAGAGGGGTAACTTTGAAGGTATGAGACGTGAATTAGCTGAGATAGACTGGCAAATGACACTTAAAGGATTGACGGTGGATATGCAATGGCAAGCATTTAAAGATTGCATGGATGAACTACAACAATTGTTCATCCCAGTTTGGCAAAAGAATAAATCAAGGAAGGTAGTGCACCCGTGGCTGACAAGAGAAATTAGGGATAGTATCAATTCCAAAGAAGAAGCATACAAATTAGCCAGAAAAAGTGGCTCACCTGAGGACTGGGAGAAATTCAGAGTTCAGCAGAGGAGGACAAGGGCTTAATTAGGAAGGGGAAAAAAGATTATGAGAGAAAACTGGCAGGGAACATAAAAACTGACTGTAAAAGCTTTTATAGATATGTAAAAAGGAAAAGACTGGTAAAGACAAATGTAGGTACCCTACAGACAGAAACAGGTGAATTGATTATGGGGAGCAAGGACATGACAGACCAATTGAATAATTACTTTGGTTCTGTCTTCACTAAGGAGGACATAAATAATCTTCCAGAAATAGTAAGGGACAGAGGGTCCAGTGAGATGGAGGAACTGAGCGAAATACATGTTAGTAGGGAAGTGGTGTTAGGTAAATTGAAGGGATTAAAGGCAGATAAATCCCCTGGGCCAGATGGTCTGCATCCCAGAGTGCTTTAAGGAAGTTGCCCAAGAAATAGTGGATGCATTAGTGATAATTTTTCAAAACTCGTTAGATTCTGGACTAGTTCCTGAGGATTGGAGGGTGGCTAATGTAACCCCACTTTTTAAAAAAGGAGGGAGAGAGAATCCGGGGAATTATAGACAGGTTAGCCTAATGTCGGTGGTGGGGAAACTGCTGGAGTCAGTTATCAAATATGTGATAACAGCACATTTGGAAAGCGGTGAAATCATCGGACAAAGTCAGCATGGATTTGTGAAAGGAAAATCATGTCTGACGAAACTCATAGAATTTTTTGAGGATGTAACTAGTAGAGTGGATAGGGGAGAACCAGTGGATGTGGTATATTTGGATTTTCAAAAGGCTTTTGACAAGGTCCCACACAGGAGATTAGTGTGCAAACTTAAAGCACACGGTATTGGGGGTAAGGTATTGATGTGGATAGAGAATTGGTTAGCAGACAGGAAGCAAAGAGTGGGAATAAACAGGACCTTTTCAGAATGGCAGGCAGTGACTAGTGGGGTACCGCAAGGCTCAGTGCTGGGACCCCAGTTGTTTACAATATATATTAATGACTTGGATGAGGGAATTAAATGCAGCATCTCCAAATTTGCAGATGACACAAAGCTGGGCGGCAGTGTTAGCTGTGAGGAGGATGCTAAGAGGATGCAGAGTGACATCCTCTGGATAAATGTGATAAATGTGAAGTTATCCACTTTGGTGGCAAAAACAGGAAAACAGATTATTATCTGAATGGTGGCCGATTAGGGAAAGGGAAGGTGCAACGAGACCTGGGTGTCATTATACACCAGTCATTGAAAGTGGGCATGCAGGTACAGCAGGCAGTGAAAAAGGCAAATGGTATGCTGGCATTTATAGTGAGAGGATTCGAGTACAGGAGCAGGGAGGTACTACTGCAGTTGTACAAGACCTTGGTGAAACCACACCTGGAGTATTGTGTGCAGTTTTGGTCCCCTAATCTGAGGAAAGACATCCTTGCCATAGAGGGAGTACAAAGAAGGTTCACCAGATTGATTCCTGGGATGGCAGGGCAGGACTTTCATATGAAGAAAGACTGGATGAACTGGGCTTGTACTCGTTGGAATTTAGAAGATTGAGGGGGGATCTGATTGAAACGTATAAAATCCTAAAGGGATTGGACAGGCTAGATGCAGGAAGATTGTTCCTGATGTTGGGCAAGTCCAGAACGAGGGGTCACAGTTTGAGGATAAAGGGGAAGCCTTTTAGGACCGAGATTAGGAAAAACTTCTTCACACAGAGAGTGGTGAATCTGTGGAATTCTCTGCCACAGGAAACAGTTGAGGCCAGTTCATTGGCTATATTTAAGAGGGAGTTAGATATGGCCCTTGTGGCTACGGGGATCGGGGGTATGGAGGGAAGGCTGGTGCAGGGTTCTGAGTTGGATGATCAGCCATGATCATAATAAATGGTGGTGCAGGCTTGAAGGGCCGAATGGCCTACTCCCGCACCTATTTTCTATGTTTCTATGTTTCTATGTTTGTTTCGGATTTTCAACAACTGTGGCACTTTGTTTCCCAGCAGTAGGGGTTGGCTTGGTTTCTTCCACCTGACCACAGAACAATAAATACTGTGCTTACTTTCATATCAATGGCCAAGGTGAAGTAACTTAACTCAACATGGCTGCTGGATTGACTTAGAATCGCGCTTGGAAACTGAGCTGGGGTGGGACTTAGAATTTCTCGAGAGCTTTGACACATTATTCCTATAATGGGGTTTTCACCATGCCAGCGTCAATACTGACAAATCCAGGGCCAGGGGCTGAGGCCTTTTCTGGAGGTCTGTTGGTGTGTGTAAGGGGGTGTGTGAGTGGGTGGGAAAGGAGTTTGTTTTGCTGTTTTTTTGCTTTTTCATTGTTGTTGTTTGTGTTGTTCTACTGAATATTGTAGGTATGCCACGTCAGCTTAAATATATAGCGACACCTGCAGGCTGCCTCCAGCAACTCCTGTCAGAGAAGCGGCTTGGATCTGCTCCAATTTGCCTACTGGAGCAACAGGTCCACAGCAGATTCCAGCTCATGGCTCTTCATTCAACCCTGGAACATCAAGATGCTCCTCATTGACTACAGCTCAGCATTCAATACCAGCATCCCCCCCCAAAACTAATCAATAAGGTTCAAGACCTTGGCCTCATTGCCTCCTTGTGCAAGTGGATCCTTGATTTCCTCACTTGCAGACCCCAGTCAGTTTGTATGGCCACAAGATCTCCTCCACCATCTCCATCAGCACAGTTGCACCACAAGGCTGTGTGCTTAGCTCCCTGCTCTACTCACAGCTCCTTTGCCATCTTCAGGTTTGCTGTTGTAGGCCAAATCAATGGTGGTGATAAATCAGCATATAGAAGGGAAATTGAAAATCTGGCTGAGCGGTGCCACAGCAATAAGGTGATACTCAATGTCAGCAAGACCCAACGAGCTGTTTATTGACTTCAGGAGGAGGAAATCAGAAGTCCATGAGCCAGTCCTCACTGGAGGATCAGAGGTGGAGAGGGGCAGCAACTTTAAATTCCTCGGTGTTATTATTTCAGAGGACTGGCAGCACCTCTAGTCCCTAAGGAGCTTGTGAAGATTTGGCATGACATCTAAAACTTTGGCAAACTTCCATAAGTGTGTAGTGGAGGGTATATTGACTAGCTGCATCTTAGCTTGGTATGGAAACACCAATGTCCTTGAACAGAAAATCTTACAAAAATTAATGGATACGGCCCAGTCCATCATAGGTAAAGCCCTCCCCCGCCATCGAGCACATCTACACGAAATGCTGTCACAGGAAAGCACATCCATCACCACACAGGTCTCACTGCTGCCATCAGGATGAAGGTGCAGGCGCCTCAGGACTCACACCACCAGGTTCAGGAACAGTTACACCCCTCAACCATCAGGCTCTTGAACCAAAGGGGATAGCTTCACCCAACTTCACTTGCCCCATCATTGAAACTTTCCCAAAACCTGTGCACTCATTTTCAAGGACTCTTCATCTCATGTTCTCAATATTTATTGCTTGCTTATTTATTATTTCTCTCTTTGTGTATTTCCACAGTTTGTTATCCTTTGCACACTGGTTGAACCTCCTCCTCTGCAATCTATATACAGTCCATGCCCTCACTGCTGCTTTGCCTCACACCTAAAGAGTCTGTGTCCATCTTCCAAGAAAATACAGATGCAAAAAATCCATTTAAGATCTCCCCTACTTCTACTCAGTTCTTTGATACACGCCAAGATTGAATTAGTTAGCACCAGCCAATCCATAAGAATGCAGATGCTAGAAATCCAGAGCAACATATACAAAATGTTGGAGGAACTCGGCAGGTCAGGCAGCATCTATGGAGCGGAATAACAGTTGGGCATTTTGGGCTGAGATACTTCATCCGGATTGGAAAGGAGGCGGGAAGGAGTGAGAATAAGAAGGTAGGGAGTGAAAACTGCGGGCGATAGGTGAGACCAGCTGAGATGGAAGGTAGGTGGGTGGGGGAGGGGGTGTATTAAGAAGCTGGGAGGTGATAGGTAAAAAAGGTAAAGGGCTGAAGAAGAGAGAATCTGATAGGAGAGAACTGTAGGCCATGGGAGAAAGGGAAGGAAGGGAAAGGAAAGGCTACTTATTCTGTTCCCTGTCAAACATTTCCTGTTCACCTGAAATCTGTGATTCAATACCCTTCAGCCAATGGAGCGTCACCACCTGCTCTCATGGCTTCACGTGACCCTGATCGGGGGGGGGGGGGAGGGGTGTGGGCGCGCTTAGTGGGTGCTACATCTCCTCCAAAGGTGTCCTGCAGGCTGGGTGGGGGGGAACAGCACCTTACACCTCCTTTGGTAGATAAGTGTCTCCACCCCACCACCTATGATCATGTACACTAATTGTAAATTTAACTAATGGAGTGATAGAGCCATTCAGCACCAACCCAGGCCCCTCAGCCATGCCAGCCAAGATATTTATCTGGGCTACTCCCATCTGTCTGCATTTGACCCATTTCGGTTTCTCAGCACAATTATGGGGGAATAGTTGTCAGTTAAATCAGCTATGGTTACTTACAGCACAGAAACAGGCCATTCAGCCCATCGTGTCTATGATGACTAACAAATACCTTTCTACTCTAATCCCATTTACCAGCACATTCATGAAGCAATACAACAGACTTCAGCTGGTCTCTCTAACCCCTTCCCTATTCCTGTACTTGTCCAAGTGCCTTTTGAATGTCCCTACTGTACGTGCCTAAACCATTTCTTTGAGAGCTCATTCCACGTGCAGTTCCGCAGGAACTAGACCGGCCTAAGGGCCTTTTTCTCTGCTGTAGTCTATACTGATCATCATCTGTGTGTAAATGTTGCCCCTCAAGTCCCTATTAAGTCTCTCTCCTCCCACGTCAAACCGTCTAGTTCTTGATTCCCCAACCCTGGGGGAAAGACTGTGCATGTTCACCTTTTCTATGCCCCTCGTGATTTTATACACGTTCATTAGGTTACGACTGAAGAGCAGCCAGTTTTCCATTACCGCCCGCCCCAGCCACTTCCAAGTTTAAGGATACATAAACATCTCTAAGCAAATTAAATGAGTTGTGGATGAACAGCTGGCGGGAGAATCTGTTGTTGCTTTTTCCGACGCTTGGGGTTAAAGCGTTGAAAATACAAACTTTTAAGAAATCATGCCAACAAACAGCTTTTTAGTGGAAGATAGAGCAGCTGTGTTTGGAAACGAATGCGGCGCAGCCCCGATAGGAATGACCTCACACCTCACTCCATCAGATGTGTGCGAATAATTTAGGGGGGAGAAAACCTTCGGTTATCTGAAATCGTGCAGAAACATAATTCACGGCATTTTGCATTTCCGTAGCAATCTTCACACCCTAAGCCGGTTCAAGAGCTCATAAGCTTGTCAGGCACTGACTCTCTATAGTTCACAATAAAACTGGACGCGATCGAGGTGAAGAGGAATTAGCAGGAGAGCAGTTTCCGTAGAGCTAGCAGGGGCCGGATGGGCAGAATATCCTTCCACATCCGTGACTCCGATTCAATGAATTCTGTTTGAGCATTGTAGTTACACTGTATCGATTGCAAGTTTCAGAAATGGAGAGAGTGGGTGTTTGAGACACAAATTACAATGGCCTCTCACGTAAAAAGTAAGTCACGGCATGCGAGTCCCGACCTGAAACCTTAACTCTGTTTCTCTCTCCACAGATGCTGCCTGATCTGCTGGGCTTTCTGTTTTTATTGGAGGTTTCCTGCATCTGTGTTAAAAATCCATTTGCATTTTAATGCTTCAGATCTTCGGTAATTCCTGAGCATCGGAGCTGGAGGCGGACAAAAATAAGGAATTCGGTTTCAAGTTCAAGTGTAAATTTGATTGTCATTCATTTGCATACAGCTAAATGAAAAAGTGTTCCTCCAAGTGTAAAACAGCATAGACAGTCACATGCGGCACACTTCATATGTATTGCTATGATAGCACTACAGTCACGAAATAATAATAGTACAATTCCCCGAGCGTCATGGCCTGAAGAATTCATTCAAACCCCTTTGAAGATGCAAATCAGGAGTCGGGAGAGAAAATGTAAACAACTTTAAACAATAAATCATTTACATATCGAAAAGAAAATGCAGGGACACTCGGCAGATTGGGTAGCGTCTGTGGAGAGAGAAATAGGCTTCTCCTTTCAGGTTGAGGACTTCCTTCAGCACGCCAATGCTGCCTGGCCTGCTGAGTATTTTCAATACATTCTGATTTTATTTCAGGTTTCCAGCATCTGCAAGTTTTTTTTTAATTTTCAAAAAACTTTTGCACTGTATCATACCTTAATCTTTGCACTAATTTTGGCAGAAGAGAATGGAAGGGAGGAATTGAATTCGAAAATGGTGACCTGGCAATCCTTTAACTGTGTTAGAACAGCTGAACTGTATTTGAATTTACACCCAGTGGCCACTTTATTAGTAGGTACACCTGTAATTTTGTTTGTTAGTGCAATATCTAATCGGCCAATCATTTGACAGCAACTCAATGCATAAACGCATCTAGACATGGTCAAGAAGTTCAGTTGTTGTTCAGACCAAACATCAAAATGGGGAAGTAATGTGATCTAAGTGACTTTAACCGTAGAATGATTGTGCCAGAATATCTCAGAAACTGCTGGTCTCCTGGGACTTTGACACCCACAACAACCTCTAGACTTTATAGAGAATGGTGCGAAAATTTCCAGAGAGAGGCAGTCTGTGGCGAAAATGTCTTGTTAATGAGAGAGGTCAGAGGAGAATGACCAGACTGGTTGAAGCTGACAGGAAGGTGATAGTAGCTCAAATAACTACAATAACCAACAGTGGTGTGCTGAAGAGCATCTCTGAACGCACACCACGTCGTACCTTGAAGAGGATTGGCTACAGCAACGGAAGACTACAAACAAACACAAATAGTGTATGTCGCTGAGGATTAAAAAATATTAAAGTGTCAATATCGGTATTTCCCCACCATATGTTTTATGTCAACTGATTTTTTTCAGTAATCTTATGCAGCCCCGAACCAGGTTGATTTCATAGTAGTTGGGAATGGATAGCAATTGGACACAAAGAATTTTTTGCCCAGACATCTTCAGATAAAATGGTCGAGGAGGAGGGTGAACACAGTTGAATAATATTTTTCTTTTATTTTACACAGCACTGGATAATAACATTTACAGTATTTCAAACGATTTAGCGATTAAAAAGGACAATTACATACCAGTGTGTTTGCTTTCATTTTCTTCGCTCATTCGCTTAAAATAGAAGGTATTTCGATATCCCCCGGAGTAAAATTTGCTTCGATTGGATTTTATAAACCGTTTTGAATATATGTTACGATGATTAAAATATTAAGTGAACACGGAAGAGAATGCGGATGCTGGAATCTACGGCAAATTATTTTTGCATTAAAATATTAAAGTTTGATCTATATACACTCAACATGTGTGTGCGTGCGTGATCTCTTTACAGAATATATGTACTTAAAATTCTAGATGGCGGTGCATTTATATGTCTGTGTATTTGTGTGCACGTTTAGATTTTGATACGTGTTAATGAACATGTACAAAAATGTACCTGTAGGTGGGTAGAATTTGGCTATGTACGATACATTTAATCTGAGCGTCTGTTTTATGTATTTAAGCAGCCAGTTGCCGTACCGGCTCCTTTTTGTTTATCGTCCATGACCACGTTTCACCGGGTCGGATAGCAATTAGACCTCCGATTTGTAACAGATTTTATACCCAGATCCCAGCGGCCAACTCGGACGTGCTCCAAATCGAGTCGGTGGATTGAATTGAAAGCCGCATTTTATTATAAGTGAAGATTTGGGATCGGAATGTCGAGAATTAAACATTTTCCTCTTCGAAAGCAGGTTTGAATAAATTGATATTCTCGGGGGGGAAATGCTCACATTTCATCATAAACACGCAGCCAGCTCCCGGGTTCAGTCTAGTTTCTTTTCCCTCTCTACTTTGCCTTCATTTTACCTGCAGACAATAGTGTTAATATTTGGCTGATAGGGCACATTTGTACTTCTAACTGGATACAACGACTAGAGAGAAACAGGGCGTCACAGTGCTCGGAACTGTTGCATGCATCTCATTTGGCTGGTGAGATGGCAAAACGTTCCCTCAATTAACTCATGAACACCATTACATCTAAAGCACGCCATGCAATGGTTTGAATTAATTCTTTAATTTCGTTCGGAGGTGGGTTTCAAACAGGTTCAGACATTTCAATTCAGTTTCCTAATTTTCCCAAGGAAAGCAAAAATAGGCTCAAAACTAATCCCTTAATCCCAGAGATAAATTAGTCTTAACTTTAGAAATGTCCCCTTTAATACCGCTATCATCGAGTTACCTTTTTGTTAAGCCTTTATCGATTATGCCAAAATGGAGGCGAAAATTCCTCACAGTAACATTTTATTGTAACTCCGAATGCTTCAGTCTTTGAAGTACTGATGGGTTGTATTAGTTTAATTCATCTTTAGCCTATTCCCTTAAATACGCGTGTGGTACTGAGATCGTTCAGAAGAAACGCAGCGAGATTGTGTCGGTTCCCAGTGGGTGTGTCCAGCTGCCCCGGGGTACTAACAATGGACCGAGCCTCGGATTTAGTTTAACAAGAAGAAAACTGGCACCCGGCCAATTTTATTCACACTTGTCCCCCTCTTCCCCGCCCCACTTCTCCCGAACAAGTTGCCAAATTCCGGCCGCCGATCGGTCGCGGGACGCCGCTGGTCACCCGGAGGGGTAGGAGGGCGGGGACGGGCGGCCCAACCCGAGCGACGGTGAAATTCCGGCATCGAACCGGGGAAAGAGGGCATGTCTACAATCAACTACCCCCCTAACTTCTCCCCCATCCTTTCAAGCAGATTTCGAAGTAGGAATACGGTGACATTGTCCGAAACAAGGCGGACATTTTATAAATTATATTGGAGCCAATTATATATACACACACACATACATACATACATACATATAAACTCTTTAAACACTTACGTATCTGTGTCGGTCTCTCTATTTCTAAACTTGCACCCCTCTCTCTTTCACTCTCTCTATCCATCTATTTATCCCTCTCTTCATCAAAATATCTACCCTCTCTATCTATATATTCCTCCAAGCACTTACACTATTTCTGATCGTATGTAAGATTCAGCTATTTATCTGCATAAATAATCTCTATCCTCTACCTGTCGATCTAATGAACCTGGATTTGCCGTGCACATACCGGCTGCGAGAGGCCGGCGTGGTCGGTCGCACTGCCGTGGGTGTCGGCGTCGTGTGGGGTGCCTTCTGTCCCTTTCTGTCCCCTGACCTTCTCTCAGCTCCGACTCGGCTCTCGGAGTCCCGATAGTGGGAAAACTTCAACTATTTTTTGCGGGCATGCAACAAATGGGGTTTTAAAATCATGCTGTTGTGTTAAATATTGAGCAGATCGCCCACGGGGAGTAGATTATAGAACTCGGCCGTCAGGACCTGCCTCTGCATTAAGGTATTACATCGGGTTTTCTGTTCATCCGCGAGATGATGCTTGTCCATCTCTCACAGTTACAGCTTCTCACGAGCATTTATACTCTCTCCATCACTCAGTCTTCCCTTCACGCTGCTCTCTCACTCCTTCCATACTCTCCTCCTCTCACAAGTTCACAGTTTCTACATCTCACACCATTCACACTCTCTTCCTTTCACACACTCACCCTGTCACGCCCATTTACACTCTGTCCTTCTCACTTTCACGCTCTCTCCCTCTCACGCTCTCTCGCTCTCAGCCTTTCACACTCTCCCTCTCACACCCTTTCACACTCTCTCTCACACTCTCTCCCTTTCACATACTCTCTCACATTCTCTCCTCTCACTTTCACACGCTCTCCTTCTCACGCTCTCTCCCTCTCCCACTCTCTCCCTCTCACACCCTTTCACACTCTCCCTCTCACTCTCTCTCGCTCTCACACTCTTTCACACTCTCTCTCACATTCTCTCCTCTCACTTTCACACTCTCTCCCTCTTACACCCTTGCGCACTCTCCCCTCACACGTTCCACACTCCCCCTTTTACACCGTCACCCTTTCAACCTCTCTGTCTCACACTCTCGCCATCTTACACCTTTGACACTCCTTTTCAAACTCTCTCTCACACTCTCTCCCTTTCACCGTTTTATTCTCCCACACGCAGCCCCGCTAACTAACATTCCTCCCCTTTTCTCTCGCTCACCTCTCCCCACACATCCTTTCACCCTCGCACATTCCTTCTGTCTGTCTCCATCACTCCTGAATGCTTTTGCTCTAAAGAGGAGGCGCGGTACCTGGGAGAAGCTGCGCGTCCTCGTGATTGTCGGGAGCGCGCTCGGACATCCCTGGCAAAATCTGCCAGCTGAAGCACGGGCGTGCGTCCATCTGCAAACCTCCCCTCCCAAAAAAAAAGCGGCGAAAATGCTGTTTGGACCCGACACGACCCCTGCAAGAAGCGAGCTCCCACTCTCCGGTCTAGAGCAGCTGGAACCTTCCGCCAACGTCTCGCCACTTTTATCCAGAAACGTGTAAATTACGGGGCCAAAGTCCAACGGCGTTCGGGTGTGTTCGGACTTCTAAAGCAACTATAGATTATCAATCTCATCATCTAAAAGGTAAGATAAAAATTAAATTAATTCCCGTTTAACTCATGGGTAATAGTAACACCAACTATAATATACATGCAAGAGTTTACAAAACACAAGCCCTAAATTAATGTAAATAGAACCAAGGGGGAAAGTCGGCTGGAATTCAGTTTTGCAATTTAGAATATCATTGCGCTTACAGCAATCTCTCCCACAGAGATGCAGACATCTGAAATGCATATACGCATCTCAAAACGACGTTTTAATTAATATTTTATGCTGCAAATAATCCACACGTCTAAATCAGAATTATCAACGAAATGTCTCGATTGTGGAATGAATTCGGTTTAATGCCGGCGTCTGATAAATCAGAAATGCATCGTAAATCTTTAAGATCCTCAGAATTAGATGCCAAACATTACCTCGATTGCAATTATCTGACGCGGCCGGCACGGAGGCCGTTTCATTTTGGAATGGAGCGCGGTGTAATTTAACAGTCTGTCAATCTCCCTTTGATAACTCTCATTCCTTACACGAAATGCTAGATTGTTTGAAATCGCATTCTCTTCAAAACACGCGGAGTTGCAAATCAGAGTTCCCTAACTGAAACTGCAAGCAGTCTAGCTCATAGTTCCAAATATGAATACTGTTGCAGAGACAAAATTTGTATTAACAACCCTGGCTGTAATTGTTAAAGAACTTTGATTCTCGGATTAACGTGACCGAATTCCTCACTTGGCATTTATTTTTATTTCCCGATGAGGAAAGGAATGCAGTATAAAAAATATTTGATTCTCGTAGTTTGTTGGGTCAGAAGATTGAATTTATTGCATGCTAATTTTGAGGATGTTTAGAACATCTAATTTCAAAGCTTACATTTCAATGAATGGGTAAATAGATTAGTCTGATTTAATAAAGTTAGAATCAAGTTTTTATACTGCGAGTTTCTATAGAATTTCTATAGTTGCGAGTGAATAGCTTTCGGAGTGTGAGAATTCCCGTGCGCTGTGTGTGTGTGTGTGTGTGTGTGTGTGTCTGTAAGTGTGTGTGTCTGTGCATATGTCTGTCTGTAAGTGTCTTTGTGTGCGTTGTGTGTGTGTGTCTGTAAGTGTGTGTGTCTGTGCATGTGTCTGTGTCTGTATGCATGTGTGTGTGTGTGTATGTCTGTAAGTATGTGTGCGTGTGTCTGTGTATGTGTCTGTCTGTGTGCGTGTGTGTGTGTGTGTGTGTGTGTCTGTAAGTATGTGTGCGTGTGTGTCTGTGTATGTGTCTGACTATAAGTGTCTGTGTGTGTGTGTGTGTGTGTGTGTGTGTGTGTGTGTGTGTGTGTGTGGGGTGTGTGTGTGGTGTGTGCGTGCGTGCGCAGAACCCGTGTTGAGCACGGGACGTCGCGTGTGTTTTAATTAGATGTCATCACCTATTATTGCCGGGCTGATGAGATGCTTCCCGGGAACCGGCTGCTTCTTGGCTCCAGTTCCTCGGAGAGACGTGGGACAGCCTCCTTCAGAAAAAAAAAACACCACAGGCTGAAGGAAATGTCCGAATTAAATTTTGATGGAGTGAAATAAGGAGACTGTATCCCACGGGCCGTGATCCACGGATTTAAGGTAACCAGTTTGGCGAAGGGGAATTGTTAGAGAGGGCGGCGGGAGGCATGAGGGAAATTAATGCGGAAATCAGTGTGTGGGTGTATGGGCGGGATGGATGTGGGACTAATCAGAGAGGGCCCATGGAGGGAACGCCCCAGATGGACCTAATGGCCGACAAGAAGAGGAAGTATTGAGCAGGGCAGTCAGCGTCAATGGAGAGAGAGAGGGAAAGTGTTAATATTCTAGCATAGTGACTTTTAATCCTGAAACATTATGTCTTCTTCTCTCTCCTCCAACGCTGCCTGACCTGGTGAGTATTTCCAACACCACCTGTTTGTATTCCAGATGTCCAGTCCCCGTGTTTTGGTTTTAGGGTTGGGGCGAGATGTGCATTGAAAAAACACGTTGTCGCCGTCTGTGTGTGTTTGTGTGTTTTCTTTTCCCAGGGAGGAGACGATGGCAGACGGATTGATGTTGCTGGGAGCCTGGTGCCTGGCTGGCTTCTGGAGCCCGGTCCACGCCTGTCCCGAGCTGTGCGTTTGCCAGGACAAATACTCTCACCAGTTCGCCGACTGCGCCTACAAGAACTTCGCTTCCGTTCCCGACGGCTTGCCCCAGAACGTGACCACCCTCAGCCTCTCGGCAAACAAGATCAAGTCGCTGCTCCGGAATTCCTTCGTCCAGGTACCTCAAGTCACGTCCCTCTGGCTGGCGCACAATGAAATCTCCACTATCGAGGAGGGAACGCTGGCGCCACTGTCGCAGCTCAGAAACCTGGACATCAGCCACAACCAGATCGCGCGGTTCCCCTGGCAGGACTTGTATAACCTCACCGATCTGCAGCTCCTGAAGATGAACAATAACCTCCTGTTCGGGCTGCCCAGGGACGCTTTGTCCACCCTGAGGGACCTGCGCTCCCTCCGCATCAACAGTAACCGTTTCCGCACCTTCGAGGAGGGCACCTTCGATTCGCTCACCTCGCTGTCCCACCTACAGATCTACAGTAACCCCTTCTCCTGTAACTGCCGACTGGAGTGGCTTAAGGACTGGATCCAGCAGGCGCTTATCTCCATCCCGGAGAAGCAGGACATCAAGTGCTCGGAGCCGCCCGAGCTGAAAGGGACGGCGGTGGTGGACCTACCCCCGCTGCAGTGCTCGGCGCCCTCGGTCTACCTCAGCTACCAGGGCAGCAAGGACAAGGCGGGCTTCTTCGAAGGCCAGACGCTCACCGTGCATTGTAACTCCACGGGCAACCCCCTTCCCCAGATTAGATGGAAGGTGCAGACGGCCAACAGAGAGGTCGAGCTGAACGAGGCGAAGGTGAGAGAGGAGGGGAGGGAGTTGGCGGCTGGGAAGGAAGACCAGGGGCGGCTGGTGGTCCTTAAGAATGGTACCCTCGTTATCCCCCGCCTGACCAAGTACGAAGAAGGACTCTACACCTGCCTGGCCACAAACCTCGTGGGGAGCAACGAGTCCTCTCTGGAAGTGGTCCTCAGTCCCACATCGAAGCGTGGCCCCGTTTACTCTAAGGACCCCGCTCTGAGCCCCAGCACCACCCAGAGGCCGCATGTCAAGGTCAGCGCCGCCGGTCTGCCCAGCCTGCAAGGGATGGTCGGGAGCCCGGACCCGACCATGGACGCCCCTCCGACCTGGGCACCTGCGCCAAGCGCGCCGGACGCCCAGAGCTGCGTGAGGAGAGAGGGAAGCCGTTACATCTCCAACCACGCCTTCAACCAGAGCTCCCAAATGAAGCAGCACACTTTCGACTTCGGAGTGATCGCCCTGGAGGTGAGTGAGAACGACGCCAGGGTACAACTCACCCCCTTTCAGAGCTCGCCGAGAGTCAGGAGCCCGCAGATGCTGTACCTGTGCAGGGGCCAGGGAGCGGACGGCGCCTCTGTGGTCCAGTGGTCCATGATCGAGACTGGGGTCAACTCCTACCGCTTCCAGAACCTGAGGCCGGGTTCCAACTACACCCTCTGCTTTACGTACACGGGCCTGGATTGCCAAGTTCAGGTGATCTTTACCACCAGGAGGAAGATCCCATCGCTGCTGATCATGATCGTAGTCAGTTGTTTCCTCCTGGGCTTGGCCACCGTCCCTTTGCTGGGAGCGACCTGTTGTCACCTCATGTACAAATACCAGGGCAAGACTTACAAGTTGATCATGAAGGCGCAGGCGCCGGGGAAAGTGGGGAAGGATGCGACCAGCCCGTTCGAGGCCGCCGCCTCCTCTCTGCATGCTTCGGCCCAGGACTACGAGCCCAGCGAGGCAGGCGGGGCGAGCCTGGAGGCCGAGTCTCACGCCAAAGGCAACCAGGACGAATTTGAGATCTGCTCCGAGTACAGCGACCGTCTGCCGCTCGGCGCCGAAGCTGTGGACATAAATCAGGAGATCAACGGGAATTATAGGCGGCCTATGCGCTGACTCTCGAGGCAGAGGAGCAGACGCCCCGAGTCCAACCAACTCCAGCCGAAATAATATTTTAAAAGCCCCCGTTTCCTCTACAAAACTCTGGACCTCCACACGGCCAAACGGCCGTGGGTTTTGTTAAGATATCAGAATCCTGCTGTTGATTTTTTTTTAAAAAAGCACATACACACAACACGGTTCGGGAATTAGGAGCAATTAGGTCCAATTCCCGGTTCAAGGATGCGGGGGTAATGGAGAATACGTGCGATCAGCTTTCGTGAACTAGTCTTTGTCAGAGAAAAACATAAGGTGCTTGGTTAATACTCCATTGTCGACCCTTGTACAGTTCCGTGGGAAGTACTGTATGTCTTCACTACGACCCTCCCTCCTCCTGCATTGATGTAGTGACGCTAATGTGTGTATCTCTCGGTGTTTACCAGTGCAATGTCCGTCCACTACACCGTTCACTGCAGATAGCACACTCCATGCCAACAGCTCCCGGCCCCCGTGTTATGTTCGGAAATTAGTCTGTGTAAATGGAAGTAGTGTTTGGTGTGTATACGGAGTGCATTAATGGGACCGGCCACTCCCTGGGGTGTACGAGGGTATCGTCTTCGGTGTCGCTGTCGAGCTGTGGGGCCATTGGTGTGTGTGTGTGTGTGTGTGTGTGTGTGTGTGTGTGTGTGTGTGTGTGTGTGTGTGTGTGAGAGAGAGAGAGAGAGAGAGAGAGATTGAGAGATTGAGATTGAGAGATTTTGAAACCACGGCCAACCACTGTCCTGCCCGCCTTTGACTCACCCTTCGATATGCTTTATCTCTGTATTCAATACATTAAAACAAAAACATAAAAGTTTATTTGGAACTAGTTGGAAATTTTCCTTGACAGAAAGAAATTGAGTTTGTTCCTGAGTGTGAGTTTTATTGGGATTAAGCCGTGGAGCGTGACAACTCCTCACGTCAAGTCCTCTGTACTACCTCCTTGTTCCTTTCTAATCGACTCCAACCTCTCTGGGTCCAAGCGCGCTCTCCCTCTTTCTATTCCCTGTAAGGGGCTTCACTCAATCCCGGCATGTCCTTCCACAGAATTGCGGCTTGGAAACATTCCGCTTCCCGAAGATGTGCATTCCGTTTAACGATCACATTGTAGTCTGGGGGTTTGGAGTGACAGAGCAATACAATACGGAAGCAACATACATCAAAGTTGCTGGTGAACGCAGCAGGCCAAGCAGCATCTATAGGAAGAGGCGCAGCCGACGTTTCAGGCCGAGTCCTGACGAAGGGTCTCGGCCTGAAACGTCGACTGCGCCTCTTCCTATAGATGCTGCTTGGCCTGCTGCGTTCACCAGCAACTTTGATGTATGTTGCTTGAATTTCCAGCATCTGCAGAATTCCTGTTGTTTACAATACGGAAGCAGGTCCTTTTGCTCAACCGGTCATTGCCGCACCAAGATGCTCCTCCAAGCCCCGTTTACCCGCGTGTTACCTACAACATTTTCCTATCCACGTACCTATTCAAATGCCTTTTACGCGTTGTTGATGTTCACTTCGTCTGACAGCTCGTTCCATACCGGGTCACAGCTAACCATTTAAGTATTTTTTTACCAGCGCGGACACTATCTGTTGGTACCGATGGGTTCACGATCACCCTCGTTTAGAATCAGGATCAAGGTCACCGACCCATGTCGTGAAAATTGTCGTTTTGTGATAGTACAGTGCGAAATAAACAAAATTACTATATAGTCATAACTAAAATAAATAGTTCAAAAGTGTGCAGCGTTCATGGACCGTTCATACATTTGATGGCCAAAGGGAAGAAGTTTCTAAAAAACTTTGACGGTGAAATTTGCATTAAGTCCCACGTAAATTAACAGAAGTAGTAATCTTTGGCATCAATATAAAATTACTGTATTTACGGAATGCATTTCACGGTGGATTTCATTTTTCAGCATTTTACTTGTCGCCTACCATTTATAAAGCATCCAACAGCCGGGGACTGGGCTAACATTATCCCAGTTAAGGAACCGGAAAAAAATTTGATGGTGACTTGAGTGCGAAATAGATTAAAGGAGAAATGTTGGATGGGGCGTCACACACAGGATCCTTATGGCGAGTAGATTAAAAGCCTTTAAGGACAGTTGCAGTCAGTGCTCAGGAGCGGCGGCCATGTGCCTTTCGCCCGCCGCTGGTCTCTGGGCGGTCTCCTCCACCCAGGCTTCACTGCAAGTTAGATTTATCCCAGCCTCCCGGCGGGAGAAACGCAGAGGCATTCAGGACTGCCGAGCAAAATCGGGGTATGAGAGGTATTGCAAAGAAACTGGTCCTTCGGCCCATCAACACCGGACCGACCATCAACATTCCCATATTCCCAATCAATTCTCCCCGATTCTACCCACAGCTACACACCAAGGGAGAAATTTACAGCAGCCAATTAACACGCGACTGGTGTCCGGATTTATTTATTTCGTTATTTAGAGATACAGCACAGTGACAGGCCTTCCCGGCACATCGAGACCAATGACACCGATGGGACTAATTAACCGACTAACCCCCGTACGTCTTTGGACTGTGGGAGGAAACGGGAGCGCCCGGAGGAAACCCACTGGGTGACGGGGAAACTCCTTTTAGACGGTGGCAGGAACTGAACCCGCTGACGTTACCGTAGCCCTGCACCACCCATCTTCTTAACTTTATAACCTCTTCCTGCTGACAAAGTAGGGCGTTTGGCCTCGGCTGATTATCAAACTACAGAGATACAGAAAGAAAACCCTGTCCCTTCGCCAGTGGCCGTGACCGCTCAGCCCCCAAAATGAAAATCAACCCCTTTCAGCATAGTACTGGTCTCTCCACTATTCAATCACCACCATCTCTGTATTCCACTGAATCACCGCCCTACGTAACCGCACATGGTTCAAAGTAAATTTAGTATGCAAGTACATATATGTCACCATATACTACCCCGAAGTTCATTTTGTTGTGGGCATTCACGATAGAACAAAAAATACAACAGAATCAATGAAAAACTACTGGCATACAATGAATGGGAGACAAAACTGTGTAAATACAAACAGACAAACAAATACTTATATAAATAAATAATATCGAGAACATGAGTCCTCGGGAGTCTGTGGAATGAGCTCAGGACTGAGGTGAGTGAAGTTATCCGCGCTAGTTCTGGAGGCTGATGGTTGGAATGGGTTTAATTCGTCACCACAGGAGAACAGAGAGCAAGGCTCCACTTAACCCATGTACGGTAAAGACAGCTCGCCAGTTGACCGTACTAATGGCTTCACTAAATGCATTCAGTGATTTCTCTAAATGTATGCAGTGCCCCACCCGACTGTGCGGAGTGTTGCCGCGAGTCAGAGGAGAGCTGGCGTGACCAGTCATTTCCATTTAAATAGGTTTGAAAGATTCTCTACAAGGATTTAAATGCAGCAGGTCAGAACCATCAGAATTATATTAATCTGAGAACATGGTTAGGGCTCGCCCGCGAGAAGTGCTAGGCGGGGATTGGGGTGTGTGGGCTGAGGAAGGGCGATGTCAGAGGTAGTTTTTATTTATTGAGACAGAGTCCAAAATAGACCCTTCCGGCCTTTCAAGCCACGCCCAGCAAGCCCACGATTTCATCTGAGCCAGATCACGGAACAATTTACAATTTACAATGGAGTGCCCAGAGAAAATCCGCGCGTTCACGGGGAGAACGTACACTTCTCACGGGCAGAGGCGGGAATTGAACCTGGGTCACCTGTACCGTAAAGCCTAGTGCTAACCACCACGCTACTATGCCGCCTTTTTTAAAGATACATACGGAGAATGGTTGATACGTGGGGAGTACTGCCGGCGTGGTGAAGTCAGATACCTCGGAGACAGTTAAGAGACCTAGACATAGATGAAATATAAAAAAACACGATTTGGAAAGATTAGTTTTGTTTGCCACATGCATATTGAAACAGGCTCCCTCAGGGCCCCAGTCCGTTTGTAAAACATCTAACAGCCTGGGGCTGGTTAACGTTGTCCTGGTTAAAGAACCGTAACATTTTTCGTACTTTTCGTAATGGTGACTTCAGTATGAAATGGACTCGAGGAGGAATGTTGCCCGGGACGTCACACGAACGGCCTTCAGGCAGAGACATTGGCTTCCAACCTCGAGTTCTCCATTTCCCGGGCTTCTACCTCTGGTCTCACCGCTTTGGGTCTTTCTGCTGGAAGAATTGAGTGGGTGAAGCAACATCCCAAACCGCTGAATTATACACAGCTGGTCCTCCTCAGCTTGCCACCAAAGACCCGCAGGATGACCAAGAAGCACCCACATAAAGTTAGGGATATGTGCAGGTACGTGCGGAGCCAGAACAAGGAACCTTCAACTCGGTTAAAAGCTTATGCATTGAATTCATTGAGTTTAAGACAGCGGTAAGATATGAGATTGTGAAGCCCAATTTCTCCTATTGGGGCTGCAAGATTCAGAATGAGAGTTTTAATGGTAGGAGGCAGAGTAGTGTAGGGGTTCCCGCGGCTGTCCGTACATTTTCCCCGTGACGGTGTGGATTGTCTCCGGCTGTTCCCGTTTCTCCCACATCGCAAAGACGTATGGGTTTGAGCTAGTGAGATGCGGAAATGGCATGTTGGCACGAGAACTATGGCAACACTTGCGGACTGATTTGATCCAAACACATTTCACTATATGTGTTTCGATGTACATGACAAATGAAGTTAATCTTTTAGTCAATGCCCATTGCACATAAATCTCATTTTTGATTGTAGAATAGCAAGAGGAAACAAAAATACAAAATCTTCTAGTAACTGCTACCTCTCTCTTCCTGATCATGGGTACATGGATATCAGGGGTACGGAGGTTTATGGTCTTAGTGCAGGTCAATAGGAGCAGGCCGTTTGAATAGATCGGCATAGACGGGATCTGTTTCTGTGCTGTACTTTTCTATGACTATGATCCATCTTGCCCCCCTCCCCTCATCATCCTTTCCTCCCCCACCCACACACTCCTTCCAAATTCCCCCTCTTTAATCAATCCTCCACCTTCCTCTATCAGCTTCTATCTTCCACCTTTTCTCACTTCCCAACTTCTATCATTCCCACTTACACTCCTCATCCATCTGCCCATCAATCCCCCTTCCACCCCTCTCCTCCCAGCTGTTGTTCCACCCACTTCCATCTTTCTTTTTATGCTTTCTATCTGTCCATCCCTCCCTCCCTCCTCCCAAACTGTAGGGCCAGATGAAAGGTTTTGACAGTCCACTTCCCTCCACAGATACTGGGTTACCCACCGAGGTCCTCTCTGATTTTATGTCTTACTCCCGCTGTGCCCATTGCAGTTCATCTCTGAAGAAAATTATGAATAACAGCTTAAGTGATGAAGTTAACAGTTTAAGCCATTAACCTTAGATGACATTAAGTGGCAGGACTGTACATAAACAAATGGAACAACTGCTTTTACCAGATGAACCAGATTGGTCCTAAACTCTCAACACTTCCCAAGACTGAGAAATCAAGCACTGAACCCTCCCCTATCAACATGAGCTGACATTAACCATTCATTGTACAAACACTTAATTTGGAATTAAAGGGCACAGTAAACCCACTTCCCCTTCGTTTTCCTGCAGTCTTTTTTGTTCTTTTTGCTTCACAGAACCTGAATTTTAGTTGTAAATGGAAATTGGCCTGGGAGGAATGAACATTTGGCAGATAACTACAAAAATGTTGCTCTCCAGAACAAATGCCACACATCTGACTGGAGGAGGACTTTAAATTCCTCACTTGATAAAATGTCATATCTTTATACCCTGCCTGGTTCTACAAGTGTTCACACATCTGCAGAGTTTAATGTTATAAAGATTAACTTTACGTCACAGGTACATCAAAACAGTGAAATGTGTTGTGTGCATCCACGATCAACAGTAAGGATGTTCTGGGGGCTGACTTGAAGAGTGGTCATATTTCTGGCACCAACAAGATATTCCCACAACATACTAATTTGGAACGTGCGAGGGAACTGGAGCAGTCAGAAGAAACCCATGTGGTCACAGGGCGAACACAAACTCCCTACCACCTGCAGTGGGATTTGAACCCTAATTGCTGGCACTGTAAGCATTACACTAACTTACGCTGCCCTGTTATTCAACAATGAGATATGGCATACAATCCTTGGCTAGTCATTATATTAAAACATTCTGTAGGTTTTCACAACTTCACAGAAGATTATATTGATTGAAAGAGTTCTCATTTGTCAAATCTTTGCAGCCATAAAACAGTCAAACCTAATTTGGTTCAAACCCCTTCCTTGGAAAGTACCAAAGGTGTGCACTAACACATAATACACGGCTCCAGTTTCTGAAGTACAATTCCAAATGAAGTCAATAGATCTGAAGTACAGGAAAATTTAAATCAGCCATTTAGCACAGGAACTGGAACAAATCACCATTCCAGGAAGCAAATCTATTGGCGGGGTTTCAAGCAGCATCAGGTTTTGGAACTTAAATATCAACAGCAGATGAGGCCATGCTAAATGCAATGCTTAAACCCTCTGATATTCTTTCAGATCCAGCTCCAGGCCCAGCAAAAGAGAGTTAGCTGGGATTGTTCCCACCTTTAAGCAATGGTGTTTTGTACCTCGAACTACATTTGCCATTGGTTGTCCGTCAGATATGACAATGACGGGAAACGTGAGCAGGATAGGTATATTTTTTTTTAAAAAAGGGGAAAGCATTGGGACAGTTTCACTCTCAAACTCAGAAGTCTGGGTCCAGTGGTATGAGTAGTCATCACATTTGGGGTCTTCCTTGGCTGCAGTGGATGGCCACGTCTTCTTCTGTGTCTCGTCATGCCCTTCACTCTCTGTGGTGCATTGCAGAGCTGCCTTCCTAACTGTTGGACCTCACTGTTAATCTCAGCTGTCCAGTCCCCCAGAGCTGACTTGTCCCCGTCTCATCAGGATCCAAGGCTTCTGGCAACTCTCACCTGGCTTAGCCTGTCAAAGGGGAGTACTGGGGTGTGGTTGCTGTTACATGCAAACAGTATAAAGTTCTTGGAGAGAACGCTTAGTGACACCTCTAAATTAAATACACCCGAGACAAGTCACATATCGTGGACAATCCACGTGCATCAATTCTCACTGTAAGAAGAACAATTTACAGGAACTAAACTGTTTTAAGTGTTGAATGGGACAGGAGACCATATCATTGGCAACAGATATAGGGATTAAACTTATCTCCACATGCCAGTTTACCCACTAAATAAAACAAATCAGATCGATGCGTCTCTGGAGGCAGAGACAGACTGCATGTCACATTGATCTTTGGCAGAGATTCTTCTAAAAACATCACCCAACATTGAAAGAATCAACCTACAAACGCAGTGCATATTGTATGTACTTGTTCAAAAATGTATGTGGATTAAACTCATTTATTTTAAAAATTAAGACTAACAGTGAGAAATTCACACCAAATTTTTCATCATTTTTGGTACTTTAAAAAGATTTCAATTTTGTACATTATCAGATTCAAAAATAAAATGTAGCTTTATATTTTAAAATAAGTATACCTCTAAGAGGCAACAATGGCACAGTTTGATATACCTTATTGGCAACATCATTGTAAACAACTTCAAACTGGCCCACTTTAATTCACAAAATCTGACAGCTAGAAACAAATTAAAACAACTGCAGATGTTTGAAATTTAAGAATGGTGAAATACTCAGGTCAGGCCACATCAGTGGGAAGAGAAAGAGTTAATATTTCTTCCCTTGGGTGTGACGTGACCTGTTGAGTACTTCCAGCATTTACTGCTTTCATTTAAATTAAAGGTATACTGGAAATTTGTAACCACTAATAAATCACCCTAATATTGACAAATTGGTCAGTAAATGACAACATATTGTTCCTTACAATATTGAATATGGCAGATTTGAGGAAGTTCAGAAACAGCCCACTGAGCTACCTAGTGGCCTGTCCCTGCAATTACACCAACCATTGTCAGGAAATCAGACCAGAAGTTGTAACAGGAAATAGTGGCCCCCGATAAACAAGTTCGCAACCTATACACAAGATTTTTAACCAACTTGCTGGTCTAGATTATTTGCACCACCAGTTTCTTACATGAGCCTATTCCTTCTGGCATAGCTCAGTTTTAACAAGGTCATCTGGAGCCTGCTTGGAGGCAGAGTTAAGTTCCCCATTGGTAACCAGATCAGTGGATGTGCAAACTGGGGCCCTCCGGGAACTAATCAACACAGGATTGTTCAGGAGGGTGAACATCAGGGACCATCTTGCTCGAATGCGTTTGGACTTTGCCGTCTTCATGGACATCTGATGGGGCACCAACTGAATCCCTGCAAAGAGCATCAAAACAAAGGCATTAGCTCAATGGTCCAAGCAACTACATAACAACCTGCAAAACCTCCAATGGTTTAAGCAGCCCAAGTGTTTCTGTGGTAAATACTAGACTGGCACTTCAGCAAAGGCAGGAGACTGACTGCATTAAATTTATAGACAAAATGATGCACTGGCATAAACAAATCAGACCACAGAACATAGTACAGTCCCTTTGATTCACAATGTTGTGCTGACCATTTAACCTAATCAAAGATCAATCTAAACCCTCTCTCCCACATGTCCCTCCATTTTTAAATCATCTATGTGCCTGAGAGACCCTTAATCTCCCTGACACATCTGCCTCCACCACCACCCCTGGTATCACTTCACACACACCGATCATCATCATTGCATGTTCTGTCATATGACATGGGTGATGCTGGTCTTCCAATCTGTCTTGACCATGATTGTACATGGCAAATTTTTCCACAGAAGTGGTTTGCCATTGCCTTCTTCTGGACAGTGTCTTCACAAGATGGGCGACCCCAGCCATTATGAATACTCTTCAGAGATTGTCTGCCTGGCGTCAGTGGTCACATAACCAGGACTTGTTATATGACCCAGCTATTCATATGACCCCCTCCAATGGCTTCATGTGACCCTGATCTTTGGTGGGGGGGGGCAGAAGGGCTAAGCAGGTGATACACCTTGCCCAAGAGTGACCTGCAGGCCAGCAGAGGGAAAGAGCATCTTACACCTCTTTTGGTAGCACCATATCTCACCCCGCCACCCAATGCACCCACCACTGTGTATTTGAAAAAAAAATTACCACTGACTACCTCTCCCCAGCGCCTTCCATATTTTTCTTCTATTACCTTAAAGTTTATGCTCCCTTGCATTACGATTTCCATCCTGGGTGGGAAAAGAAGTCTCTGGCGATACGTTCTATTTATGCCTTTCAACAAGTCACCCTTCATTCTCCTATAATTCAAAGAGAAAAGCCCTAGCTCTTTCAACCTATCCTCATAAGACATGCTCTCGTCTAGGCAGCATCCTGGTAAATCTCCTCTGCACCCTCTAAAGCTTCTTCATCCTTTCTTTTATGAGGTGACCAGAACTAAACACAATACCCCAAGTGATTGTCTAATCAGTGTTTCATTTTTCATTTTAAAAATCTTTTTTATTAATTAAAGAACAAAAAATACATTAAGGTAATCAAGTCAATATATCAATATGTACAATGAAGAATTAAATTAGCAAATAACTGATTAACAAAGCTAAGCAATATATCAATAATAATAAAAAATAAAATGTTAAGAGTATTTTTTTGAAGAAAAAAACCGTAAGAGAAAAAAAACCCCTACTAACTAAAAAAAAACCGAGAAAAAAAAACTCCATTGGGAGCACAATCCCGGAACCGTACATCATACAAGCTTCCATAAAAGAAAAATATCAATCCGTCAACTCAAATCCATTTAAACAAAAAAAAAATCGGAAGAACACCATATTAATTAACTCAAATCAGATGATAGTAAATCAGGGAGTTTCATAGGGCTGCAACATTACTTTGTGGCTCTTGAGCTCAAACCCCCAATAAACGAACAGCATACACCTTCTTAACCACTCTATTAACTTGCATGATAGATGTGGACCCCACGATCCCTCTGTACCTCCACACTATTGAGAATTTTGCCATCAACCCTATAGAATTGGTATAGATACACAATATTTAAGAAAGTGTCCTATCAATGCTCAGGACATGAAAGTACCTGGTGGACAGCAGACTCAGATCAGAATGGTTTGAATCTCATTAAAAGTTGAGATGGTGGTTGTGAAGAGAAAGATGGAGCTTAATTTCATGGACTGGAATTTTCTAATTCTTTCAGGCTTCATCGCAAAGAGAATCCACACCATAAGAAATAGGAGCAGAATTACACCATTTGGCCCATCGAGTATGTTCTCCCATCCAATCATGGCTCACTTATTATTCCTCTAAACCCTATTCGCCCGTCTTCTCCCTGTAACCTTTGACACCCTTAAAAATTCCTGAACCCAACTTCAAAACCAAATGGTAATGAAAAGTAACTACGGTGAAGCATATCCCAGTTAGATGCTCCAAATGTTTGCTTTTCGATTGGTTTGGGAAGAGTGTGATGCAAGGACAAGTCCAGCTGCAAGATTGTTTAATGTCCAGTACACAACTGTAAAGTGTAAAATAATTGCTACTCTGGATCCAATGCAGCACAAAAAAAAAGGGAACAATAATAAAATAATCAATTAAAAATATGCAAGATAGCTTGTATGCAATACATTCATTGATTGTACATACACAAGGCAAATCTAGGTGCAGGACTCTATCATTCTGTCAGTCACCTTATGCACAAAGTAGTAGTGGTTGGGGATGTAGTGGGTGAAGTTGTTGATCAATCTTACTTCTTGGGAAAAGTAACTGAAGGGAGTGGAACAAATAGTCCATGAGCAGGGTGGATGGGATCCTTCATGATGTTACTGGTCCTTTTCTGGTGCCTTTCTGTTACACAGACCAATGATGGGGTGGGCGGGGGGGGGGGGCATGGTGGCTGAAAGCCACAATGAAATCCCAAGGCTTGTTCAGTGAATGGCAAAGCAAACTCCAGCAGGACCGACACCAGACACACAGATACATTTCCATTTGATATTTTTGGCAGAATGAGGATGTTAGACCTGAACAGTGAACACTCTTCACATTCTCATGCACACAGCTGGAGTTACGCATTTTCAAGATATAAAGGGTTTTAAAGATTAGGTTTATTTGTCGCACGTACATTAAAACGGAGTGAAATGCATTGTTTGCATCAAATCAGTGCGGATGGTGCTGGGTAGCAACACACACACACACAAAATGCTGGAGGAATTCAGTAGGCCAGGCATTATCAATGGAAAAGTGTAAACAGTCGGCGTTTTGGGCCGAGACCCTTCATCTGGACAGCCCACTAGTGTTACCACATCCGCTAGCATCGACATATTTCGGCGCCAACATGGCAGGCCCACAACTCACCAACTCTGACCGATGTCTTTCAAATGTGGGAGGAAACCAAAGTCACAGGGATAACATACAAACTCCTTATGGACAATGGCAGGAATTGAACTCCGATCATTTAACAAATAGCTTTATGTCAACCACTACACTACCAGTCGTGACACCCCTTCCCCTGCTCTCCTATCGTGTTCCAGATGTTAGAGATAGGTTTTGTTCTGTTTTTTTAAAAAAATATCCACAGAAAGTAAGTGTCTGGAACACACTGCCATTGCTGCCGGTAGAGGCTGATACATTAAGGATATTTAAGACACCCTTAGATAGGCGCATGGATACAAGAAAAATGGAGGGTTATGGGCCACACAGGAGGGAAGGGTTAGATTGATTGTGGGGTATGCTTAAAGATCAGCACAACATTGTGGGCTGAATGGTCTGTACTATGCTATACTGTTCTATTCCTAGAACCCCAAACTGCTCCATTCCGTGTTGTACTGTTCAAATTATAAATGTCTGATGGCTTAATTATTTAATTCATAGAAAACAGTGCCACATCTAACAGAACTATGCTGGTGTCACTTTTTATTTGAATATCTTTGGAAAGTTCGAGTCCACTTCCACCACCCGTTCAAGCAGCACATCACAGACCACCAACAACCCCTGTGAAACATTTATCGGTTCATTATCGATAAAACTGTTGCGTAACCGGCCCAACTGCAGAAGAAACTGATTTTCACTCTGAAGCAACGGCAACCTCTTCTACTCCAAGGAGAAGCACGGCTCTTTCATGCACTCAAATTTCTCCATCCCAGGGGCTGTTAGTGACCCACTCTGCACCCTCATCACAACACTTCTCTTGGAGTAAATGGTCCGTAAAACTGAGCACAACCAGCAATTATAAAAAAAAAGGGTTTGTTGAAAGCGATTAAAAGTTTGGTTAGAAAATCATAAGCAAGGGATTCTATAGTTACTGGAAATACAGAGCAACTCACACAAAATGCTGGAGGAACTCAGCAGGTCAGACAGCATCCAGAGAGAGGAATAAACAGTTGATGTTTCGGGTCAGGACTGGTTAAAACTTTGGTTAGGCTGCACCTGAGCATTCGGTGCAGTTATGGTCACCTGGAAGGATGTGGAGACTTTCAAGAGGGTGCAGAGGCATTTACCAAGATGTAGTCTTCAATCATGATACAAGGAAAGGTTGGACAGACTTGGAACACAAACAAGAGAGAAACCTGCAGATGCTGGAAATCAGACTGGGATTGTTTCCTCAGGAGCTGAGGCTGAGAGGAGACCTGACAGGTTTATAAAATGGGAACACCTCTGTCCAATTAGACCCTGACGAAGGGTCTCGGCCTGAAATATCGACTGCACCTCTTCCTAGAGATGCTGCCTGGCCTGCTGCGCTCACCAGCAACTTTAATGTGTGTTGCTTGAATTTCCAGCATCTGCAGAATTCCTGTTGTTTCTGTCTAATTAGCCTTTTTCTCTGGGTTCATCCATTCGTCATGTGTCATCTGACGTGGGAGATTACGGTCTTTCCATGACCATGATCGTCCTTGGCAAATTTTTTCTTTCAAAGTGGCTTGCCATTGACTCCTTCCAGGTAGTGTCTTTACGAGATGGGTGAAACCAGCCATTATTAATACTACTGAGAGATTATCTGACTGGTGTCAGTGGTCACGTAACCAGGACTTGTGATATGCACCAGCTGCTCAAACAACCATCCAACACCTGTTCCCATAGCTTCACGTGACCCCGATCGGGGCGGCTAAACTGATAGTACACCGTTCCAAAGGATGACCTGCAGGCTAGCAGAGGGAAGGAGTGCCTTTTACCTCATTTGGTGGAGAAGTATCCTCGCCGGCCACCCTCTTTTCAGGGTGGGAAAGCCAAATACTAGAGGACATGCATTTAAATGTGAGGGAGGAAAGTTCAAGAATGAGACATGCAGAGCAGTTTTTGTAAAAAATATAAAATAAGAATACAGAGTGGTGGTGCCTGGAACGGACTGCGAGTAGGTGGACGATAAGGAGATGTGGGCAAGTAGTAGCAGAGTTTTTTTGGGGGGTATTTGTACAGATGGTCTTTTGCCACTGGCTGTTTGTCAGTCTTTGTCAGAATTAGATTTAATATCGCTGGCATGTCATGAAAGCAGCAGTACAATGCAATACATGATAAATATAGAAAAAAATGTCAATTACAGTATGCATATTAAATAGTTAAATTAAAAATTGCTAAAACAGAAATAACAAGTGAATCGGGTTCATGGGTTCAATATCCGTTCAGAAAATCAGATGGCAGAGGGGAAGAAGCTGTTCCTACATCACTGAGTGTGTGCCTTCAGGTTTCTGTACCTCCTTCCTGATGGTAACATGAGAAGAGGGTATGCCCTCAGTGATGATGGTCATTAATATTGGATGCCACCTTTCTGAGGCGCCACCCCTTGAAGACATCTTGGATACTACAGAGGCTAGTACTCATAATGAAGCTGATTAATTTTACATATTTCTGTAGCTTCTTTCGATCCAGCACAGTAGCATCCCCCTCAGCCCACCAGACAGTGATGCAGCCAGTTAGAATGCTCTCCACAGTTCATCTGTAGAAGTTTGTGTTGCACGTGACAAACCAAACCTCCTCAAACTTCTAATGAAATATAGCTGCTGCCTTTGTGTGTAGTTTTTAAAAAATTGATTCTATTGTATTTCTTCGTTCTACTGTGAATGCCTGCAAGAAAGTGAATCTCAGGGTAGTACATGGTCACATAAATTTACTTTGAATTTTGGTGGAAACAGATTGATACTGGTGTTTAAGAGAGAGGAATATGTAGGGAATGGAGGGGTATGCATCACCGGGCAGATGTGGAAGAGATTGAGTTTAATTCAGTATCATGTTCCACACAGACATTGGGAGCTGTAGGACTTGTTCTATGTTCGAAAGGTTTAGGCCCATTGTTGCTGGTGGAAACAATACAGTCCCATCCAGAGTGGAAGTTAAACTCTGTCCCGGTTTGTGCTTTGAGTGGGACTTGAAGTTGGCATAATCTAGATGGAAAAGGCTCTTCCCAGGGACCATCAGCAAGCTTCACATTCACAAAATCCAGTCCAATGGGCTGAAACTGTTTGCCTTTGCACAGAGTTAGTCAGCACTAACGTTTTTACAAGTCCCACTCACCCAACACCACAAGCGACTGACCTTCCTCCTCATTTTTTCTCTTGTCACCTCCACTTAACGGCAGGCTCCTGGACTGAAGGAGGAGAGCGCAGAAGGCTTTCATCAGCGGATGGGACTGGCTGACCTCGACCAGCAGGAAGCCTGTGTAACACCGATAGCCTGCCAGCAACAAAAAGTACCGATGAAGTGCATCAGCTCACGGTCAACTAGGCATTACAGACTACACCGGTGCACAGACACGAGGCATGTTCTGATCGCGGAGGTGGAGACAAGGAACCCGGCATGTGGTCTCTGGCACCCTTCTGTCCCCCTAGTGCAGAGTGTGTGACACTCACAGACTCACAAGCATTGGAATCAGCAGGAAAAGTAAAATGCTGCACTAAACAAGCACACGGGGGTGGGGGGACACAGTTAGCAATCCGGGCAGCATCCGAGATAGAAACAGAAAAAGATGTTTACAAAGATGAGAAAAATCTGCAGATGCTGGAAATCCAAGCGACCCACAAAATGGTGGAGGAACTCAGCAGGCCAGGCAGCTGAATCGGGCTACGGCCCAAAACTTCGACTGTTTACTCTTTTCCCCATAGGTGCTGCCTGGCCTGCTGAGTTCCTCCAGCATTTTGCAACAATGTTTACAAGTAATGACCATTACCAGCTTCTGCAATTTTTAAAAAATGGAAAATTTAGAAGAAAGAGTTTGCATTGCATTAGGCATCCAGAAAAAAACCTTTGACCAGACTAGCACATAACATTACAGCATAGCACAGGCCTTTCAGCCCACATTGTTGTACTGACCTTTTAACCCACTAAGATCAATCTAACTCTTCCATCCCACATAGCCCTTTATTTTTCTTTCATCCATGTGCCCAAATATCCTTATTACATCTGCCTCTATTCCCACCCCCAGCAGGGCATTCATGCACCCACAACTCTGGAGGAATGAATAAAGGGGATGACAGAGGTAAGTTCTTCACACAATCAGCTTAAAATTATGCCTCTTTGTATTAGCCATTTCCACCCAGGCAAAAAATCTCCGCTGTCCACTCGATCTTTGCCACTTATCATCTGACACACCTCTATCAAGTCACCTCTCATCCTCTTTTCTTCCAAGGAGACAAATCCTAGCTTGCTCAGCCTCAAGACATGCATCCAGCATTCTGGTAAGTCTCCTCTGTACCCTCCCAAAATCTTAAAAGTCACTTTGGACAAACAACGCCAATTGCATTACATTTACAGTGAAACACAATCACAATCAAATAGAAATGAATTAAATTACCTGGGTCAAATGATTCCACACTACGGTTTAGAAGGCTTAGATCCAGCCTACAGAAGTGAATGATGTTGAAGGTCTCTGTAAGGATTATCCTCCACACTCCAGCAATACACCCAATCAAGACATTGAACATAAACAACAGGTATGTGACGATGTATAGGCTTCGTCTACAAAAGAAAGATTTTTGAGGTTTTATTTAAAATTAACTTTTATTCTCCATGTGCAATTGCCTCCTTAGCCAGCCCTTATTATGATTATGAGGTCACGCAGTCCCCTTTTATTGTCATTTAGTAATGCATGCATTAAGAAATGATAAAAATGTTTTTCCAGAATGATATCACGAAAACACATGACAAACCAACTTAAAAACTAACAAAAACCACATAATTATAACATAGTTACAACAGTGCAAAGCAATAGCGTAATTTGATGAGAACAGACCATGCCACAGTAAAAGTCTCAGAGTCTCTCGAAAGTCCCATTATCTCACACAGACGGTGAACCTCCAGCGCCGCCAATTTGCCGATACAGCATCCTGGAAGCATCCGACCACAGTCTGACTCTGAGTCCGTCTGAAAACTCCGAGCCTCCGACCAGCTCTCCGACATCGAGCACCATCTCTGCTGAGTGTTTCGACCCCGGCAACAGGCAAAGCCGAGGATTTGGGGCCTTCATCTCCGGAGATTCTCGATCGCACAGTAGCAGCGGCAGTGAAGCAGGCATTTCAGAAGTTTCTCCAGATGTTCCTCTGCGCTTCTCACGGCTGTCCCCATCAAATCCGGATTGTGCACGGCACCCCTAGTTACATATATCGATATTCATTCGGAACGGCTGCGCGCGCTGCATCGTGCCGCCATCTTCTCCTCCCTCCCTCTTTAAGATATAGGCAGATTTGTGATCCAGTCTCAAGTTTTTGAACCACCAGGAGATGCAGAGGTCAGGGGTCCCAAACCATCAGGTTCAAGAACAGTCATCAGGTTCTTGAACTGACCTGCACAACCTGAACCCCAGCTCAGCAATGGAACACCACCGACCATCTCTTGCACTACCATGGACTTGTCTGTCTCTTTGTTTTGTACTAAAGCTTTGCTTCTCTCACTTTTTGTTGTCCTTTCTCTTCACTGCCTTGTAAAAATTGTACATGCCAGTGCCCCGCTTTTCCATCGCATTGTACCCTGTGACCCCACTTTTCTATTGCACTATACTCACAAGAATTTACTCTTCTTGGACACCCAAATCCAAGATTTATACATGCACAACAAGAAAAAACATATAATGAAGTGCATTGTTTGTATCAACACAACACACCCAAGTGTATGCTGGGATAGCCTGTAAATATTGCGACACATTCAGGCACCAACACAGCGTGTCACAACGTTTAGCAGGACAACACAGAACACCACAAACAACAGCAACAGCAAAACAAGCCCCATTCCTTCCTCCTACCCACGCACATACAGAGTTCTTTAACACCAGGACTGGCCTCCACCTTTGACCTCCAGTAGATTGACTCAGGCCTTCCTACAGTGAGCTTCCCCTTCCCCCATGGGGTCATAGAGATGCACACACTCTGCTCCAGTCAACAGGCCTTGACATCCAAGTTGACCTGGAGGCCTCAATCCTCCACGCAGATCCTAGAGCATGTTGATCACCAAACACTAGACCTAGAACTTTGTGCTTGCCGATGACAGGACTCCAAACACTAGGCCTTGATCTACAAATCTCACCAATTTGCAAACTTAGGGGGTTTGTTGGAATTCATCCTCCTGTCTGCATGGAATTCTGACTCCAGAACAGCAGACGGCTTGCTGACTAGTGGGTGGGGGGAGGCCTTGTCTTCCAGACTCCAGCCTGACCTCTAATGCCTCCTACCTCCCTGTCCCTAAACCTTAGCCTGACCCCCAACTCCCCTGTCCCCAAAACCATCCTTACAGTCCCAAAATAACAAAAATTAAAAGCAACCAAATCTGAGAGATGACTCAATGGAGGTGGCAGCTCTGTCATTTTGGAAGTCCCAGCCTCACTCCTGCAAGTGGTGTACCGACTGTACTGATGAAACAAAGGATCCCCGTGTAGGAGAGGGAGAAACAGTCACCAACTGGCTCCAGGGCTTCACAGCTGTCTGCAAAGTAGAGCAAGCCAGCGAGCAGAAAGTACGTCGGATGAGGTGCCCGGTTCACATCAAAAGGCTGTGGAGGAACAACACCTGATATTTTGCCTCGGTGGCAACCAACCTGATGACACAAATATCAATTTCTCCTTCTGGTAAACAAAGCCACCCCGCTTCTATGCTCCACTCTGACCGTTTACCTCTTCTCACCTGCATATTACTTCCCTTTGGGTCCTCCCCTTCTCATATGATTCACTCTCCTCTCCAATCAGATTCCCTCTTCTCCAGCCCTTGACATTTCCCCACCCACCCAGCTTCACCTATCACCTTTCAACTAGTCTTCTTCCCCCCCCCCCACACACACTTTTTTATTCTGTCATCTTCATCTTCCCACTTCCTTCTCAGTCCTGAAGGGTCCGGCCCAAAACATCGACTGTCTATTCACTTCCATAGATGCTTCTGACCTGCCGAGTTCCTCCAGCATCTTGTGTGCGTGCTACTTTAGAAGCTCTTGCATGATTTCTAGCTGAAATCTGGGCCAGGAAATATCACTAACAGTCACACTGACTACCCTTCAAGCAGCATGTTGTTGTCACACCTTTTCTCACCAAGCTGATCCATGATATACCCCAACACCTCAGAGTCTGGAACCAGAACAACTGGTGAAGAGTGTTAACCATGGCGACACAACTACAACTGTTCAATCAACACAGGGGTTCCCAAACTTGTTTTTTTAATGCCATGGACCAATATCATACCTCCAAGAGGACTACAACCTTGTCACTGGGTTTGGAGTCTTGTGTGCCCCAATGACCTGGAGAGCTACATTGGCTGGAGGCAGGGCTTTATGCTTTGGCTCTTGTTAGTGTCACCCATGCCAAAGAGGTCAAAGGTTAGAGGCCAAACTAAGAGTGGTTCACTGGTCACCCAGGTTCAGGGGTTTAGCTCAGGGCTAACAACCCTAAATGGTATAACAATATTGTTACAGAAACAGCAATGAAGAACCTTTTTACACCTGAGAGCGACAGTATTCCTGAGTGTCCACCTGGGTCCTGCATGACTGACAGTAGTGAAAACTGAGTGGAAGCTACTGACATGACGAAGGAAGCTCTGAACACCACCAGAGATGGAGGACCTTCACTATTGTCCTCAATGCCAGTAGCTTAATGGACAGCAAGTACCAATACAATTATGCAAGGACCTCAGGCCAGGAACTCCTGAATTAACTGAAACCCCAGTTTTAGTGTACAGAACCCCTCCATAATCCTCCCATTATTAAGTCCCTGAACCAATCACCTCTTTCACAACTTCCTGGTGGTGCAGACACATTCTCAGATTCTCTAATCTACCTCTTGACTATTTCTCTACAGTGGTGTAGCAGTTAGCATAATGCCATTGCAGTGTCAGTTTATCACCAATTCTTGTTGCTGTCTGTAAGGAGTTTGCAAGTTCCCATGACGGCACGAGTTTCCTCTCGGTGCTCTGGTTTTCTCCCCACGTTCCAAACGATGTACGAGTTTGGGTCAGCGAGTTGTCGGCACGGAAGCATGGCCCCCAGCACAATCCAGAGATTATGTCGGTCACGCAAAAATGACAGATTTCACTAAGTTTCAATGTACACATGATAAATAATGTTCAATTTTTCAGGTTTTTGTTCTGTTTTGTGGTTGTTTGTGAAGAGCAAGAATTTCAGGTTGTATAATATATACATTCTCTGATATTAAATTGAACTATCAAAGCTAATTCATCTCTGCTTTCACTAAGATTTTTATGCACTATAATTATTGCACCAGTTTGTTTTGCACTCAACACCATCTCTTAATTACTGTGTATACCTTTCACTCTTCACACATGCAGAGTTTCATTGCTACCTGGTGTGTATGACAATACACTAACGTAAATCAAAGATTCCTCTACCTGTTAGTGATGCTCAGGCTTCGTCCATCCTTCTGCAGAAAGAAAAACTGAGCCAAGAAGTGTTGAACAGACAGGACCACACACAAAGCCAACCAAAAGGGCCTTAATGAAATGAAAGAAATATTAATTAAGTAGATCAAGTTATCCTTAATTTAATAATTCTTATTAAAAAGCCAAGGACCACCTATGGTTCCAGACCTCAGGACAAATACAATTAGAATTTTGGGCCCCTTATCTACAAAGGGATGTGCTGGCATGGGAGGAGGTACTTTAGAATGACAGTGGGAATGAAAGGGTTAATTTATGAGGAGCGTTTGATGGCTCTGGGACAGTACTCACTGCAGTTTAGAAAAATGTGGGACCTCACTGAATCCTGAAAGGCTTAGAGTGGACGTGGAGAGGATGTTTCCTATAGTGGAGATATCTAGGACCAGAGGACACAGCCTCAGGATACAAGGACATCCCTTTAGAACAGAGATGAGGAGGAATTCTTTCTTTCTTAAATATAAGCTAGATGGTGGTGAATTCATTGCCACAGGTGGCTGTGGAGGCCAAGCTATTGGGTATATTCAAAGCAGAGGTTGATAGGTTCTTGATTAGTGAGGGTGTCAAAAGGTTGTGGGGAGAAGGCAGAAGAATGGGGGGTTGAGAGGATAATAAATCAGCCATGATTGAATGGTGGAGACCCTGATGAGCTGAATGACCTAATTTGGTTTTGTTTCTTCAGATGGGTAGATACTGATCAGTAACCAAACCTCAGAGAAATCAAGCCACACATCAGAGAGAAGTGATTTTTTTTTTTCCAAATGAGGTGAGGGCACAAGCCAGTTGAAATAACTTCAAAACATTAAACTCTGCTCTGTGCAAAAGCAACACCGATCCAGAGGTCTAAGATGCAAATTAGCCATAGTCTGACTGAAGTGGAGAGTATGCACAGAGTCCGACGGCTTCCTAGAGCAGGGGTTCCAAACTTGTAGTCATGGACCCCTTCTTTAATGGTAGCGGTCCATGGCATAAAAAGGTTGGGAACCTCTGCCCCAGAGGGACAATTAGGGAGGGGAGTTAGGGTTTAAGGACTGGGATGTGGGGGGAGTTAGAGGCCAGGCCTCCATTCCATGCCCAAAAGTCAATGATATGGATGGGTGACAAAGGACATCCATGGATGTTGGGCTGTCCCAGGAACATGGGTTTTGGGATCAGATGTCCAAGTGAGCAGGAGGCATGGGGGCAAGTGAGTCAGCGTATTTGGAGTTTGGAGTCCGGTCATCAGCTCATCCAGGGCTCAAAGCTTGATTGGGAGCCTGGAAGTTGAAGCTGAACGGCTGAACCCTGGGGCTTAGAGGCCTGCCCTGGAGATGATGGACTGTCCACGTGAGTGGGTGGGTGGAAAGAGGCTTATTTTGCTGCTGTTTATGTTCTGGTGGGTGGGCAAACGATGTTGGTACCACAATGCGTGGCAACACTTGCGAGTTGCCCCCTGCACACCCCTACACATGCTGGTTAACCCAAACAATGCATGTCATTGCACGTTTCAATGTACATGCAATAAATAAACCTGAATTTGAACTGTTAAGTGATATCCTAAACATGTACTGAGCTGTATGCACAGGAAATGTTGGGGAGGAAACTGCAAATCTTCAGGAGGTAGTGTGTCCACCAGTGGCTTCGCTAAAGCCGACACTTTCAGAATCAGGTTTATTATCACCGAGGTACATCATGAAAATTGTTTTGCGGCAGCAGTACAGGTAAGGCATAAAATAGTAACCACAAGTTACAAAAAGGAATACAAAAAATAACTTGGTAGTGTAGTAAGAAAACAAAATAGTGAGGTACTATTCATGGGTTCATAGTAGAATCAGAATCAAGAGTTTACTGGTGTCACTTGGAGGTTGTAGCCTACTAAAAGGTAGATAAAAAGACCAAAATGATTCAGCATTTAAGAGGAGTTGGATAAGTACGGGGATGGGAGGGGATATGGAGGTCTGTGGTCCAGATCAGCATGACTAGGGCAGGTTAATAGTTCGGCATAGACTAGATGGGCCAAAGTGCCTAGCTGTGCCTTATGACTAATATCAAACTCAAAACAACACACACAAGATGCTGGAGGAACTCAGCATGTTAAGGAGGATCTATGGAGGGGAATAAACAGTCGACATTTCAGCCCTATACCCTTCGTCTTGCATTCAAAGACAAAGCATGCAGTATTTTCCTTTCGCCAGTCACCTATAGAACATTTTAATCTTAATCTTTTAGGAACAGGAAATTAGGAACATGTACACTCACCACATGTTCTCTAGGACCTTGAGGAGAAGCAGCTTTTGTCTGTTGAGAAATGGGACGACAACGAGAAAGGAAAATAGGAGGAAACACAAGTATAACACCACGACTTGTATGACGAGACCTGCATGGAAGATTCACAAGTGAATGTAATTACAATTTCAATAAGATCAATATTCAAGTTCTCCTTTTATTGGTTAATCAACCTTATGTGCTGAGCGTTGCAATAAACACCAATGTTCAATCTCATTGACAAGTTCTACCACCGCCATAAGCCATCAGGAGGTTCAACCGGCCAGGAATCCTCACCGGATTAGTCGCATAATCAGAGACCGTGTCCACTTTGACACTAGTCAGAGACTAGGTATTCTTCAGTAACCAATTCTCTCTCAAGAGCTTCACCTGTCCTCAAGTCTTAGACCTGGAGTGATATAATATTCTCTTCCTTACTGGTTGCATCACCGTTGGATATGGAGGAACCACTGGACAGAATCTGAAACTGCGGCCGAGGGTTGCTGAGTTGGCCTGCTCCAGCATGGGCAATAGCCTGCCAGTGTCACGGACATCTTCAAAAGGTGATGCCCATCACCCAGGGCATGCCCTTTTCTGATTACCACCATCAGGGAAGAGGTACAGAAGCCTGCAGAACCACACTATCTTTTTAGAAACAGCCTCTTCCCCTCCATCATCAGATTTCTGAACAGACAACAAACTAACACGTGAACACTACCCTACTATTTTTGCACCACATACATACATATCCTGCTGCAAGCCAAAGCAAATTTCATGTCAGTGATATTAAACCTGATTCCATGTTCAGCTCTAACAAGCTCATCCAGGATAAAGTACTCAGTGCGATGGGCTCCCCATTATTCATTCACTCTCTCCACTACCAGGGGCTGCGTTGTGGTCTAAGATCACACTGTGGTTGCTCTGCTAGGCTACTTCGGTAGCAGTTTTCAAATCCTTCAAGGATAAAAGATCAAATTTGTAAATTTAAACACATTAGGAAATTGCTGTGGTGTGTTGGCACTACATGCAAAAACCAACATTCAACAATGTAAACATTATAAATAATTGTTTAAAGTGTTTACAGCCTGAGGTAAGAGAAGGGGTTGGAGGGGGGGGGGGGAACAACTAGAATGATTGTTGAGATTAACTGCCTGGGAGAAGAAACTTTTAAGAAGGCGCAACGTTTTTGTTTTAATAGCCCTATAGCATTTTCCGGAAGGGAACTTTCGAAAAAGGCAGCTTTTACAGGGTGGGTAAAGTCTGCAATTATTTTTTTCTGTTGACACACAAAAAACAAAGTCCAGCAGGGATGGTGGATTGCAGCCAATGACCTTTCCTGGCAGTTTGCTCTAGTTTTTGTACATTGCGAGAGGAGGTTCTCTACCACAGGTTTATTTATTATTAAAGTATCCAACTCTGAAATTCTTCTTCTCCAGATAGCCATGCAGCCAGAAAGGCAGCAATCATCAACCCCGAAATCCCTCCTCCTGGCACCAAAAAAAAATAGAACAAGTACATTGACCACCCCCCCCAATCTCCTTTCTCCTCACAAAAAAAGCAAGATTGTGCAAAAAACAGTACAAAAATCCGTAAGACTGAAAAAGGTCCACAGTCCGAGTCCACATCCATAATGCAGAAATCTGGGCAACATTCTCCCTCTCTGTAGCAGAGCCATCTCACCGGTGATAAAAAGGTACCTCTACCAAAGAGAGGGCGGCAATTGTATGGGAACACCACTGCATAGTCTCCCCAGCTCACATCTTGCCTCATATCATTGCTTGGTCCTAGTCCTGGAACTCACTTCCCAACATTACAGATGAAGAGCCTGCAGTGGTTTGACAGAGCGGTTAACAGCCCCTCAGAGAACTGGGGATGGAGAGCAAAGCAGGCCTTAATAGCAATAAATCAATCCAAGGCTAAATTAAAAAGACAAGTGGAGAGAGTGCGCAGCTTCAAGTTCCTGGGTGTCAAGATCTCTGAGGATCTAACCTGGTCCCAACGTATTGATGTAGTCATAAAGAAGGCAAGACAGCGGCTATACTTTATTAGGAGATTGAAGAGATTTGGCATGTCAACAAATACACTCAAAAACTTCTATAGCTGTACCATGGAGAGCATTCTGACAGGCTGTATCACTGGTATGGAGGGGCTACTGCACAGGACCGAAAGAAACTGCAGAAGGTTGTAAATCTAGTCAGCTCCATCTTGGGCACCAGCCTACAAAGCACCCAGGACATCTTTAGGGAGCGGTGTCTCAGAAAGGCAGCGTCCATTATTAAGGACCTCCAGCACCCAGGGCATGCCCTTTTCTCACTGTTACCAAGATACAGAAGCCTGAAGGCACACACTCAGCGATTCAGGAACAGCTTCTTCCCCTCTGCCATCTGATTCCTAAATGGACATTGAACCCTTGGACACTACCTCACATTAAAAAAAAAATTTTTTTGCACATTTTTAAAAAATCTATTCAACCTACGTAATTGATTTACTTGTTTATGTTTTATTTTATTTATTATTTTTTCCCTCTCTGCTAGATTATGTATTGCATTGAACTGCTGCTGCTAAGTTAACAAATTTCACATTACTTGCCAGTGATAATAAAACTGATTCTGAGATATGGAAATATTACAGAGTCCGGAATAAAAATTAGTAGAAGACCAGAGACGTGTAGATGTTGGTGGGGCAAGTTCTAGCCATAACAGTACGCCTGGAAAGCACAACCATTTGGAATTATGAACCCCAATATTATAATACCTTAAAACTTACTAGGTGAATGTTCAATTTCTGTGCGTGGTTTTCTAAAAAGGTTCTCATACACTCAAAATTAAAACAAAAAATACCTACAAATAAAAAAATAACAAACGGCTCATTTTGGATCAGCCACCATAAGATGCTGGACCCTCAAAATTCCAATATGGAGGTAAAGTTGCAGGAACAGGGCAATGGAATTCTCTGGCCATGATTGGAAAGGAAGGGTATAGTGTTCCTTGACCAAGTTGCAAGTTTCTTCAAGACATTAGCAAGCATTTAAGGTAGATAGGCCAAATGGTCTGTTGATGTACTGTACTTGACTCTATACAGGCACCTAATATCCAAAGGGGAACACAAGTCCACCACGTCGGAGTGATATCTAACCTAGGCTTGCACTTGGCTCTGACCCAAATTCTTTTAGTTTCAACATGGAAACGACCAATTTGAATCCTTCCAAACCGGTTACCTAAAGAGATGTACGCAGCCTGGTAACTGGTGAAGCTCATCCAACTGACAAGGGCAGACCGAGAGGGTCTGGTGCGCTTTTGGACGTTGAAGACTTTGCGTGAATCTCCTCGATAGAGGGCCTTCAGATTTTCTCTATTAACGAAGAAATTTAATGGTTAACTTCAACACAAGTAGACAGTGACACTCCATAGAAAATAGGCAAAGCACTTTTCTATCACAAGCAGCTATATAAATAGATCTATACCATTTGCAGTTCAAGAGAATGAGGAGTGGACCTTGAAATGCACCCAAGGTAGATATCAAGCTATATCCAACACCAGAAGAATGTGAGACAAGTGGATTTGCCACAAAAATTATGAAGCTGTCATTTAAAATGGAGGCACGCAGGGACATATTTTCAGAGGTATTGGTGAATCTTGAATTCTCTTCCCTGAAAGTTTTCAGAGTCTGGTTCATAAGGGGCGTTTTATGAGGAAGCAGACAGAACTTTTGAAGCACCTTCGGTTGGTTTACCAGTTGAAATCAAAGTTGAGTTTATTGTCATATACGTGGGTACAATGAAGAGGTTCACAAACAGGAGAAAATCTGCAGATGCTGGAAGTCCAAAGCAACATGCACAAAATGACAGAGGAACTTAGCAAGTCAGGCAGCATCTACAGAAAGGAGCAAACAGTCAATGCTTCGGGCTGGAAAGGAAGAGGAGAAGTTAGAGTGAGAAGGTGGGGGAGGAGGAGTAGTATAAGATAGTAGGTGATAGGTGAAACCAGGAGGGCTGGGGGAGGGATGAAGTAAAGAGCTGGGAAGTTGATTGCTGAAAGAGATAAAGGGCTGTTGAAGGGAGAATCTGATAGGAGAGGACAGAAAACCAGGGAAGAAAGGGAAGGGGGAGGAATACCAGATGGAGCTGATGGGCTGGCAAGGAGATAGGGTGAGGGGGAAACTGGAATGGGGTATGGTGGGGAGGGGGTGGTGAACAATTCCCAGAAGTTTGAGAATTTGGACCTTTTTTTGCAGCACAGGACATATCTTATAAGCAACAATCACAAAAAAATGTAAACTAAACATATTTTACACAATCAACAGGAATTCTGCAGATGCTGGAAATTCAAGCAACACACATCAAAGTTGCTGGTGAACGCAGCAGGCCAAGCAGCATCTCTAGGAAGAGGTGCAGTCGACGTTTCAGGCCGAGACCCTTCGTCAGGACTAACTGAAGGAAGAGTGAGTAAGGGATTTGAAAGCTGGAGGGGGAGGGGGAGATGCAAAATGATAGGAGAAGACAGGAGGGGGAGGGATGGAGCCGAGAGCTGGACAGGTGATAGGCAGAAGGGGATACGAGAGGATCATGGGACAGGAGGTCCGGGAAGAAAGACGGGGGGGGGGTGACCCAGAGGATGGGCAAGAGGTATATTCAGAGGGACAGAGGGAGAAAAAGGAGAGTGAGAGAAAGAATGTGTGCATAAAAGAGTAACAGATGGGGTACGAGGGGGAGGTGGGGCCTAGCGGAAGTTAGAGAAGTCAATGTTCATGCCATCAGGTTGGAGGCTACCCATACGGAATATAAGGTGTTGTTCCTCCAACCTGAGTGTGGCTTCATCTTTACAGTAGAGGAGGCCGTGGATAGACATGTCAGAATGGGAATGGGATGTGGAATTAAAATGTGTGGCCACTGGGAGATCCTGCTTTCTCTGGCGGACAGAGCGTAGATGTTCAGCAAAGCGGTCTCCCAGTCTGCGTCGGGTCTCACCAATATATAAAAGGCCACATCGGGAGCACCGGATGCAGTATATCACCCCAGTCGACTCACAGGTGAAGTGATGCCTCACCTGGAAGGACTGTTTGGGGCCCTGAATGGTGGTAAGGGAGGAAGTGTAAGGGCATGTGTAGCACTTGTTCCGCTTACACGGATAAGTGCCAGGAGGGAGATCAGTGGGGAGGGATGGGGGGGACGAATGGACAAGGGAGTTGTGTAGGGAGCGATCCCTGCGGAATGCAGAGAGAGGGGGGGAGGGAAAGATGTGCTTAGTGGTGGGATACCGTTGGAGGTGGCGGAAGTTACGGAGAATAATATGTTGGACCCGGAGGCTGGTGGGGTGGTAGGTGAGGACCAGGGGAACCCTATTCCTAGTGGGGTGGTGGGAGGATGGAGTGAGAGCAGATGTACGTGAAATGGGGGAGATGCGTTTAAGAGCAGAGTTGATAGTGGAGGAAGGGAAACCCCTTTCTTTAAAAAATGAAGACATCTCCCTCGTCCTAGAATGAAAAGCCTCATCCTGAGAGCAGATGCGGCGGAGACGGAGGAATTGCGAGAAGGGGATGGCGTTTTTGCAAGAGACAGGGTGAGAAGAGGAATAGTCCAGATAGCTGTGAGAGTCAGTAGGCTTATAGTAGACATCAGTGGATAAGCTGTCTCCAGAGACAGAGACAGAAAGATCTAGAAAGGGGAGGGAGGTGTCGGAAATGGACCAGGTAAACTTGAGGGCAGGGTGAAAGTTGGAGGCAAAGTTAATAAAGTCAACGAGTTCTGCATGCGTGCAGGAAGCAGCGCCAATGCAGTCGTCGATGTAGCGAAGGAAAAGTGGGGGACAGATACCGTGCCTATTCTGGTATCTGTCCCCCACTTTTCCTTCGCTACATCGACGACTGCATTGGCGCTGCTTCCTGCACGCATGCAGAACTCGTTGACTTTATTAACTTTGCCTCCAACTTTCACCCTGCCCTCAAGTTTACCTGGTCCATTTCCGACACCTCCCTCCCCTTTCTAGATCTTTCTGTCTCTGTCTCTGGAGACAGCTTATCCACTGATGTCTACTATAAGCCTACTGACTCTCACAGCTATCTGGACTATTCCTCTTCTCACCCTGTCTCTTGCAAAAACGCCATCCCCTTCTCGCAATTCCTCCGTCTCTGCCGCATCTGCTCTCAGGATGAGGCTTTTCATTCTAGGACGAGGGAGATGTCTTCATTTTTTAAAGAAAGGGGCTTCCCTTCCTCCACTATCAACTCTGCTCTTAAACGCATCTCCCCCATTTCACGTACATCTGCTCTCACTCCATCCTCCCACCACCCCACTAGGAATAGGGTTCCCCTGGTCCTCACCTACCACCCCACCAGCCTCCGGGTCCAACATATTATTCTCCGTAACTTCCGCCACCTCCAACGGTATCCCACCACTAAGCACATCTTTCCCTCCCCCCCTCTCTCTGCATTCCGCAGGGATCGCTCCCTACACAACTCCCTTGTCCATTCGTCCCCCCCATCCCTCCCCACTGATCTCCCTCCTGGCACTTATCCGTGTAAGCGGAACAAGTGCTACACATGCCCTTACACTTCCTCCCTTACCACCATTCAGGGCCCCAAACAGTCCTTCCAGGTGAGGCATCACTTCACCTGTGAGTCGACTGGGGTGATATACTGCGTCCGGTGCTCCCGATATGGCCTTTTATATATTGGTGAGACCCGACGCAGACTGGGAGACCGCTTTGCTGAACATCTACGCTCTATCCGCCAGAGAAAGCAGGATCTCCCAGTGGCCACACATTTTAATTCCACATCCCATTCCCATTCTGACATGTCTATCCACGGCCTCCTCTACTGTAAAGATGAAGCCACGCTCAGGTTGGAGGAACAACACCTTATATTCCGTATGGGTAGCCTCCAACCTGATGGCATGAACATTGACTTCTCTAACTTCCGCTAGGCCCCACCTCCCCCTCGTACCCCATCTGTTACTCTTTTATGCACACATTCTTTCTCTCACTCTCCTTTTTCTCCCTCTGTCCCTCTGAATATACCTCTTGCCCATCCTCTGGGTCACCCCCCCCCCGTCTTTCTTCCCGGACCTCCTGTCCCATGATCCTCTCGTATCCCCTTCTGCCTATCACCTGTCCAGCTCTCGGCTCCATCCCTCCCCCTCCTGTCTTCTCCTATCATTTTGCATCTCCCCCTCCCCCTCCAGCTTTCAAATCCCTTACTCACTCTTCCTTCAGTTAGTCCTGACGAAGGGTCTCGGCCTGAAACGTCGACTGCGCCTCTTCCTATAGATGCTGCCTGGCCTGCTGCGTTCACCAGCAACTTTGATATTTTACACAATGTTTTTCAATAAAGAGCACAAATAGAAAAAAAACTTAGTGGAAAGTAGTCAGTGTTATTAACTAGAGAGAGTGGGGTTATGCTGGTTGGTTCAACAAATAGATGTTGAAGAGGAATACTGTGTATAAGTGCATCTTCTAGTTATTGTTGGAATAATTAGAAGATCATAGATACTTTATTGATCCCAGGGAAATTACAGTGTCACAGTAGCATTACAAGTTCACAGATATACAAATAATAGAAGGGAAAAATAAATAAAAACATGTTACCTCAAACAGTCTAACAGGAGGGGCTCATCACTTCCCTGGCTATAGATTGACTCATTATAGTGTCTATTGGCCAAGGGCAAGAACGACCTCATACAGCACTTTTTGGAGAGGTGCAGAGTTGTCTCAGTCTATTACTAAAAGTACTCCTCTGTTCAGCCAAGGTGGCATGCAGAGGGTGAGAAACACTGCCCAGAATTGGCAGGATTTTCTGGACAGTCCTTTGTTCCAGTGTATCTAGTTTGACCCTTATAATAGAGCCAGCCTTTCTAATCAATTGATTGAGCCTGTTGGCATCATCTGTGTTGATGCCATTGCCCCAGCACACCACCGCATAGAAGATTTTACCGGCAACAACAGACTGGTAGAACACTTGAAGGAGAGGCCTGCATACTCCAGAGTACCTCAGTCTCCTCAGGAAGCAGAGGTGACTCTGGACCTTCTTGTACACTGCCTCTGTGCTGGTGCTCCACTCAAGTCTGTCATTCAGGTGCAGCTCCAGGTACTTGTAGGTCCTCACCACATCCATACCACCAATAGTAGCAGGGAGTAGTGCAGGCTTAGTCTTCCTAAAGTCCATCACCATCTCCTTTGTCTTAATGATGTTGAGCTGCAGATGATTCAGCTTGCACCATTTGACAAAGTTCTCCACCAGGGCCCTGTCTTCATCCTCCTGTCCTCCTTTTATACACCCAACTATTGTTGAGTCATCAGAATTTCTGCAGATGACATGACTCAGTGTTGTATCTAAAGTCCAAGGTATACAGGAAGGCAGGCAATACAGACCCCTGTGGCCCCCAGAGCTGCTTATAGCCATGTCTGACACACAGCTCTGAAACCACACAAACTGTAGACTGCCAGTCAGGTAGTCCATTATCTAGGATACAATGAAAGTGCCAACCTGCATTGATCGGAGCTTTTCCCCAGCAATGGGGGCTGTATGGTATTGCAGGCATTTGAGAAATCAAAAAATGTGATCCTCACAGTGCTGCCATCATCTCCCAACTAAAAAAAAGCCAATTGCAATTCAGTAGGCAATATGATAAAAATTAGCGTGGGCTAAAGAGCCTATTATGCTCTGTAACACCATGCCACCCACAGACATGTCAAGGGAAGGAAATTTACAGTATATTGTGGTGAAAATTGTCAGCTTCACAACTAGGCACAGGAATTTATAATGGTGAAAATTCATTTTTCCAAATTCTTCAGGAGTTTTTATTAAAAAAATCTTAATTCTCTGCTTAAAATAAATTTCTAAACACTTTCAAAAAACATTAGCAAACGCACCGATCACAAGGAAATGACAAATACCTAAGTATTTAAAAAAAGGTGTTACCTGTGCAAAACCATTGACCTCATTAACATTAGGAGGATGATGCAACAGGACACAGTGACGGCAGACACGTAGCAGACTATAAGAGAAAGAAATGAGTTTATTCACCAAATCTACCTGACATCATTCTGAAAGGAAATGTAAAGATATTCAGTCAACACATTATATTTCAGCAGATACATTTCTTTGAATGTTAGCTGCCATCAACTTTAGAGTTTAGTTGTCCCCCCCCCCCCCCCACAGTGTATCCAAGAGATTTCCATTAACTATAAAGCTTGCTATTAGATTTAACTCCCATGCGGGACGACTAAGAGAGTATTGATGACTATTTCTCTTATTTAAAAAAAAACACAGGAATCCAAGTAGAAATCCAGATGATACCTTCAAAGATCCAAAAGAAATATTTGACAATTTTGAGAGTTTCACTCCTCTTATCGGAAAGTTTGATCCCAAACCCCTCAAGCACATAGGATATCTCTTCACGGACTCCAGCTCGCATCTTCTGTAGGCTTGGGACAACGGTGACCACAAGCAGAAGGGCAACCTACCAGAGGAGAAAGGAACAGAGCTACATAAAGAGGAATATGACAACGCCAATGCCCAATAAAAATATAAATCGGAGACGCACGATAGTGTAGTAGTTGGCACAAAGCTATTACAGTAGCAGTGATCAGAGTTTAATTTCTGCTGCTGTCGGTAAGTCACACACACACACACACACACACACACACAGAGCGTGGGCTTCCTCCAGATTCCTCCCACATTCCCAAGACGTACAGGTTAGACGTAGTAAGTTGAGGACATACCACTTTGGCGCTGGAAGTGTGAGGCAAAACTTTCAAGATGCCCCCTGCATATCCTCAGACTAAGTTGGTCATTGTCATAACGATGCCTTTCACCTGCATGTTTTGATGCACGTGTGACATAAAGCTAATCTTTAAAAAGCTTGACTACTAAATGCATCCAGGAGAGAGGCCGTTGACAGTTGATATGCAAGATTCAAATCCGTCCACAACCCTTAACATGGTGACTGACCCGATCAACATTACAGGCAAAAGAGAACGGAAATAAAAAGCAGGTTGCTGGAGACACTCTGCAGGTGAGGTTGCACTTGGGAAGAGGGAGAAGGTCAAAGATCAGTCTTTAAAAACTAGGAAATGAAAAAGTGGTTTGAGCAAAAAATGCTGAGGGAACTCAGCAGGTCACGTAGCATCTACAGAGGGGAATAAACAGTCTACATTTCAGGCCGAGAGACTTCATCACGACCTTTAAGATGAAGGATCTTGACCTGAAACATTCCTTCATACATGCAGCCTGACCTGCTGAGTTCCTCGAGGTGTGTGCGTGCGCGTGTGTCTCAAGATTTCCAGCATCTGCAGAATCTGGAGGTCAGTCCCCCCACCATCCCACCGTAAATAAAGGTTAATCAACCCAAAAAGTCATCAATGTATGGCAGATGTTGCCTGACCCAAGTGCGAGGCCAGCAGTTTGATTTCACTATATTTTCCAGTAGTTTGTGTTATAGTAGCTAGCAGTCATCAGTGAGAATTTAAAAGCAACTTTCAGGAAGAGAGAGAGCGAGAGAAGCAAGTCATTCAGCCTATCTAGTCTGCACCTCCATTTGATCCTGGCCGATTTACTTTCCCTCTCAACCCCATTATCCTGCCTTCTCCTTGCAAACTTTAATGCCCTTACTAATCAAGAACCTATCAATCTCCACTTTAGATATACCCAAAGACCTAGCCTCCCCAGCCATCTGTGGCAAAAAATTCCACAAATTCATCAGCCTCTGGTTAAAGACATTCCTCCTCATCTGTTCTAAAGGGATGTACTCCTATTCTGAGGCTGTGCTCTCTGGTGCTTATGTTGAGTTCCGTTCTAGTTCATTGAGACAACTCTGTTAGAGTGCGTGGCTACTGAGAAGCCGTATGAAGTCTTGCCGTCTCCATTGCAGTCTTATGGCTGCAAAGTATTAGCAAGGCAAAAACATTTGTACACACCAACAACAAATGCAATAGAGTCCGAGATACAGCATGAAAACAGGCTATTGGGCCCATCGTTGCCAACCAAGGTGCTCAACTAAGCTGGTCCCATATTCCTCTAAACCAGGAGTTCCCAGCCTTTTTCAGGCCATGGATCCCTACCAGTAACAGAGGGATCCATGGACACCAGGTTGGGAACCTCTGCTCTAAACCTTTTCTACCCATCTACCCGTCCAAGAGACTTTTAAATTCAAGATTGGTTAAAGTCATTTCCAGTACACAAGTGTAAAAGGGAATGAAATAATTGTTATTCTGGATCTGATGCAGCCAAAAAAAAAAGCCAAGATAAAGAATTCAATAATAAAGCATGATAAATATAAATACATACACAAGCAGCTTATATAGATTGATTGCATGTCCATAAAGTGACACTAGGTACCGGACACCAAGGTACACAAGGGGATTGACAGGAAATGATAAAGCAGTGAGTTGAGGGTGTTGGGGAGGTGTGATGGGGTTGTTGTTCCTGTCTCAATCACTTCCTTTGGCAATTTGTTTCATTTACAGACCACTCTGAAATTACCCCTCATGCCCCTTTTAAATCCTTTAAATTTCCCCCCTACCCTTAACTCAAAGCCCTTTAGTATTTGATTCCCTTTCCCTGGGGGTGGGGGAAGCCTGTGCACATTCATAATAAAAATAGATAACCTGCTCAAGTGATGCTATTGAAGGGCAAATGCTACAAGACTGACGTCTCTTCTTAAGGCACATATGCACACAAAGCTGACTGCCTACACAGACATTACGTTGGTGGGACTGGCTCTACTAATGACCTTGGTAAAAAATAATGAGAGCAGAATATCTGAAATATTCCATGGGATGAACGAAGATTCACAGGTGGTGCAGATTCAAGATGGCACCACCCAGGACATGCTGTCTTCTCAATGCTACCATCATACACACTCAACATTTTAGGAACAGCTTCTTCTCCATCGTCACCCGATTTCTGAATCGCCAATGTACAATCCCTCACTATTTTTATTATTTTTGTTCTACTTATTTAACTTAATTAAAAAAACTATAAATTGCAATAAGAAATACGTTAAAAAATTACGTATGGCAATGTACTGCAAAACAAATTTCACGACATACGTCAGTGATATTTAACTGGACTGACTATGAAACCCATGGTGGAATCAAGATAATTACCTGATAGACAGTAACCAGAGCCACCGCCATCGCCACAATTAGCTTTGGTGGAATTTGGAATCCTGCATTAAAGAAAGAAAAGCATTTGGTTTATATTGTCGCATGTACTGAGATACAGTAAAAGGCTTTTGTTTGCATGCCATCCAGACAGTTCATTCCAGACATTAAGGTAGGACAAGAGGAGAACAGTGAAGGAATGCAGAATATGGAGCTAGAACAACAGGTAAAATGTTGTGGAGGTAGACAAATAAGGTGCAAGCACCATGGCCAAGTAGACAGGGATCAAGAGTTGAAAAAGAGAAAATGCACCCATCAAGATTATTTATAGTCATTTTCAGAGTGTAAAGAAAAAAATTCAACATCATTCACTTAATGACCTCCCAGCTCAAACTAAAGATATTGCATTCAAAACATGAGTATGAGGGACCCTGGAGTCTCCATTTGCAATACCAGCAGCTCCTTGTTTAATCATAGAAAACAGGCAAAGACACTGACTGAGACAATACCACTGCTGCTGCCAAAAGTATTTCACTATTATATATAGAGGGAAATGCAACCTAAACTTTCATGGGGTGTGGAAGTAACGCAGAAGGCCAAGCTTCCAAACATCTACACCAAAGCTGCACCAGGCAGGAAGTCAGAACCTCTGATTGACCAAGTTTAAAACCAGCACAAATGCCATTTGACACTAATTCCTTCAAACTGGATGAAGACAAATACCCCAATGAGTTCCACCTTTTCAAAATGAGAGCTGGGATCCGGGGCCACTTATGAGTGCTCAAAGCTGTGAAGTTAGTTGGGTTTTAGTTTAGGGAAGGAAGTGCTGCTATCGAAATGCACAATTGTAGGAGATTTAATTGCAAATTTACAAAGGGGACTGGAAATATGCATGACATGATAAGCAGGTCAGAGCTGGAACATATCCAATGGGCCAAATGGCTTTTTCAGTTGTACTTAAGAAAAATAGAGACAACTTCATTGAAATGCATCCAATTATTGGTGCCCTCATGCGAGTAGAGTGCTGAGAGTTCAAAAGAAACCAACTTTACCTTTCATTGGTATGTAGATGTAAGATCGCATTGAAGTCCATATTTTGGATGAGAGACTTCGCTCATCTGTGCAGGCTCTAATGAGGTAGGTGGGAGGCAAAAAAAAACATATTGAGCTCTTGAAAAACATTGAAGTCACATGAGAAGAGTTAAAATCAGCTCCAGTGGTGGCAAACCCCAAACCTGCTCTTGGATGTTCTTTTCCTCAGCAAGAGTTTCAGGTAATCTATGTAGTATTCATCGGCTTGACACTGAAGGAGGGCGGGAGGGAAGAAGAAAAAAAAAAGTTTGGCGACCATTAGGTAGCAAGATCCAACAGCACAACCCTGGGATTTACAGCCCAATTAGTTTTGGACAGTTAATACAACTAACTGCACAGTAGAGTCACAGATTACTACAAGCACAGAAACAGGCCCTTTGGCCCATCAAGTCCATGTTGATCCAATCTTCTTCCTAGTGCCACCTACATTCACTCGGACCATATCCCCCCCATCCATATACTTATCCATACTTGCCCCAGATATTAAAATTCAATCAGCACCTACCACTTCTGTTGACAGCTCGTTCTGCACTGACACCACCCACTGAATGAAGTTCCCCCTCGGGTTTCCCTTAATATTTTACCTTTCACCCTAAACCCATAACCTCTAATTCTAGTCTCACCCAAGCTGAAGGGAAAAGTTTACATGCATTCACCCTACCCTACACCCCTCAACGTGGTACAACTCTACCAATATTGAAGCTCGGTGGCCGCAGGCCTGTGTCAGTGCCTGCTGGAGGCCTGCCCTGGGGTTAAAGGACTGCGTATGTGGGTGGGAGGGAGGGAGGGAGGGAGGAATGGGGCTTGTTTTGGTTATTTTTTGCTTGATATGATCTGCATTGTGCTTCTGTGTGTGTGTGGGCATGTTATGTTGGTTCCAGAATGTGTGGTGACACTTGCCGGCTGCCCCCAGCACACCCTAGGGTGTATTGGTTGTTAACATAAACAATGCATTTCACTCTACATTTGGACAACCTCCAACTTATTCAACCTACCACTGGGACTCAGGTCCTCAAGTCAAGGCAGCATCATAGTTGAAAAGAGAAAACTTACAAGACCTGGGTGAGCATGCAAGCAACAAAACTATTGACTGCTCAACAGGAAGGTTGATCTAATGCAGGGGTTCCCAACCCGAGGTCCATTGACCCCTCTGTTAATGGTAGAGGTCCATGGCATAAAGAAGGTTGGTAACTCCTGATCTAATGGTCTGTCAAGACTCAGGAAAGCACAATGACTGGCTGAGACTAAGATGGACTTGCAATTCCTGGTGACCAATATTACCTGCCAGCATGCCAGTCTGATAGTTTCTTGACTTTATCACAATGTATGACAAGTGCTATTTTACCCTGCTTGCCAACCAGGTCAATGAGGAATAAGGAACTCATCTCACCTTCCACCGCAGCACTTAGACATGATTACTACTTCTTCCTCTGCCATCCTTTCCAGCAGCAAGGCCCAAACTCCAAGTCCAAAAAAGTATTTTTCTTCTTCTCATGGACTTACAAACCCTTCTATTCATTTGTTTGGTAGTGATGGACCCCCATTCCCATAGCTGGTTGCTTCTTTTCAAATAATTTTCCAAATTGGCCAGAAAGATAACCACTTGACGGCAAGTCCCCAACCAATCCCCACACTGCCCTCTGAAATGCAGGCACTCACCAAGTGCGAGGTCAGATTTCCTGAGGTCTTGCCATTCCTCATAAGCAAGACAGGGTATATGATGCTTAGAAACACGAGGCATAGGAGTTGGGGGAGGCTTCGCAGCAAGGAATAGTATTTATAGACCTGGATTGCAAAGGCAAACAAATAGGTAAAAAGATTCAGTACCTGAATTAGTTGCAAAGTGCACAAACTTCTGACTTTGTTTCACAGAACTCATCATTTCTAATCGACGAATCCCCTGATATCCAGAAACGATCAATCAGATCACTGGATTGGAAAAAGCTGCAGAAGGTTGTAAACTCGGCCAGCCTCAGAAGAGGAACTAGCTTCCCCACACTGAAGACGTCTTCAAAAGGCGATGTCTCAAAAAGGCAGCATCCATCATTAAGGACACTCACCACCCAGGACACGCACCCTTCTCATTACTATCATCAGGGAGAAGGGTACAGGAGCCTGAAGAGGCACATTCACTGTTTTAGGAACAGCTTCTTCCTCTCCATCAGATTTCTGAAGGGTTCACGAACCACAAACACTACCTCACTATTTTTGCAATAAATACATTTCAATTTATGGTATTATATATTTACTTTATGCCTTGCACTGTACTGCTACCACAAAACAAATTTCAAGCCATACGCCAATGACATTAAACCAAAATCTGAATCAAATAAAGAGAACAGACCAGGTCATCGTGATCATACCCTGGGACTTCGGTCACGCAGAAAGGCAGCAGCACTGAGTGTGGCTTTAGGAGGGTCAAACTAATTTTGCCGTCTTTGGAGACAACTATAACTCTAGCAGCAATGCAACTCAAAATCCTGTTTCTTCATGTAGATGCAAAGCACAGAACAGTACAGCACAGGTCAGCCCCTCAGCCCCCAATGTTTGTGCTGAATTAAGCTAATGACATCCAATCCCATCTGCCTACATATGGTCCATAGTCACCATTCTCTGCATAAGCAGCTGCCTACCCAAAAGCCTGGCAGCACATTTTTTTTTTAAAGATTAGATTAGATTATGAGGACACTCAGTCCTCGTTTATTGTCATTTAGAAATGCATGCATTAAAAAAATGATACAATGTTCCTCCGGTATGATATCACAGAAACACAAGACAGACCAAGAATAAAACTGACAAGAAACACATAATTATAACATATAGTTACAACAGTGCAAAGCAATACTGTAATTTGATAAGAGCAAACCATGGGCATGGTAAAAAAAAATCTCAAAGTCCCGATAGCCCATCATCTCACGCAGACGGTAGAAGGGAGAAACTCTCCCTGCCATGAGCTTCCAGAGCCGCAAACTTGCCAATGCAGCATCCTGGAAGCACCTGACCACAGCCCGACTCTGAGTCCGTCCGAAAACTTCGAGCCTCTGACCAGCCCTCCGACACTGAGCACCATCTCTGCCGAGCGCTTCGACCCTGGCCGCCGAGCAACAGGCAAAGCCGAGGACTCGGGGCCTTCCCCTCCGGAGATTTCGATCAGACAGTAGCAGCGGCAGCAAAGCGGGCATCTCACCATTTGAGGCATTAACCATGTTTTAAAAGAAAACAACTTGGCCCACTCATCTCCTTTCAACTTTCTCCTACTCAACTTAAATGCATTCCCCTCTTTTGTTAGACATTTTAACCCCACGGGAAAAAGGTAGCCGCTGGCTACTCCATCCAAGGCTCATGCTAATTTCAAAGATCCCATGGCACATTTCAAAGAACCTAGAACAGTATCAGACCCTTTGACCAATGATGATGTGATGACCTTTTAACCTACTCCAAGATCAATCTAACCTTTCCCTCCATTTTTCTATCATCCATGTACCTGTCTAAGAGCCTCTGAAATGCCCCTAATACATCTGCCTCTACCACCACCCCTGGCAGGGAGTTCCATGCACCCACCACTATCTGGGTGAAAACACATCCAACATCACCCTTATACTCTCCTCCGATTACTTAAAAATTATGCCCCCTTGTATTAGCCATTTCTACCCTAGGAAAAATCTCTGGCTGTCCACCCTATCAATGCCTCTTATCATCTTGTACATCTCTTATCGAGTCATCTCTCATCTTCCTTCACAGTGAAGTTTTCCTGAAAGGTCTAAACATTTATTGAAAGGTCATTGTCACACACCATTTGTGGGAGCTTGCTGTGTACAAAGAGGCAGGGGTGTTTACTGCATCAGTGTCACTCTTAACAGTAATTTATCCGCTGGGTTAAGTTTTAGAAAACAGCGGAAAGGATGCAAAGGCAGCTACAGAAATGCTGAAGGTTGAGCCAGAATACGGCAACCCTTGTTACATCATGCAAACAACTATCTGAACAAGAACTCAGTCAGCATTTTATGAAAACCAAGTCAAGCAGGAGGAGATGTATTCTCCTTGCTGGTTCTCAGCACTGAAGCCAAATGGATTACTACTTCATATAACAAAGAGAAAAGGACTATTGTCCTGGTTTTAGTATAAATCACTTTCGAGCTGCAACAACAGTCATACTGTTCATGCACTCCTTAGGGTTGAAGCAAAATCCCCAATTTAAACTTAAGAAGGTTGCATAAGCATAAATAATTACCTCTGCCGATAAAGGGCATTCGAATTTCTGCCAGATGAGAACGCCACAGTGCAGCCAGGACAGGAGGCTTCCAAGAAGGTAACCTGCTTTGTTTTTTACTGTGGCACAAGCAAGGAGGGGGTAGTACAGAGCAAGGTAGTAAAGCAATGCAGCAATCTTCAAGTATTCTGTGGGGGAAAATAAGAGAGCACAACCCGTTACAGCAGAGTACCCAACAGGGATAATAGTTACAAACACCAGAAAATCTGCAGATGCTGGAAATCCAAAGCAAGACACAAAAAAAACAACACTGGAGGAACTCAACAGGTCGGGCAGCATCTATGGAAAAGAGTAAACAGTTGACATTTTTGGCTGAGATTCTTCAGGAATATTCAGAATATCCCTACAAAATAATCCTATAAAAGGAAGTGGATTCGCCCTGGTACATCTCGAAAAATCCCTCCCAAACTTCGAGGACTTCTACATGAAATGCTGCCATAGAAAAGCAGCATCCATCAAACATTCTTATGACCCAGGCCATGCTCTTTTTTCACTGCTGCCATCAGGCAGAAGGTACAAGAGCCTCAGGACTCACATCACCGGGTTCAAGAACAGTTACTACCACTCAGCCAACAGGCTTTTGAACAAAAAGGGATAACTACACATTCTACTTCTGGTGTTCCTGCAACTGACAGTCTCACTTTAGGGACTCTTTATCTTGTAATTTATATTACTGCTCAGGGTGTTCTGGAGTACAGTGTTCAATTCTGGTGCCAGCTGTAAGGAGTTTGCATGTACATTCTCCCCATAACCATGTGGATTTCCATCAGCTGCTCCAGTTTCCTCCCACGGTCCAAAGATGTAGCAGCTGATAGGTCATTGCAAGTTGTCCTGTGATAGGGCTAGTGTTAAATAGAAGGGTAGCTGGGCAGTAAGGCTTGTTGGCCTGTTGCAAGTTTTATCTCCAAGAGAAACATCTCCTACAAGTTTCTGTAGATAGAAGGTGGAGAGTGTTGTGACTGGCTGCATCATAGCCTGGTATGGAACCGCCAATGCCAGAGGCAGCTGAGGGTCATAGACTCAGCAGCTCCGTCGTGCACACACCCTCCCCAGTATCAAAGACATCTTCAAAAGATGGTGCCTCAGGAAGCCCCCATCCGTCACCAATGACCCTCCTCATCCAGGACACATCCTATTCTTGTTACCATCAGGAGCCTGAAGACTCACAACAGTTCAGGAAGCTTCTTCCCCTCTGTCGTCAGATTTCTGAATGGTCCATGAACACCACCTATTTATTCCCTTTTTATTGCACTGTTTTATAATTTATAATCATTTTATATCTTTGCACCATGCTGCTCCCACAAAAATTCCACATCATACAGGATAATGATACTAAATCTTTAATTATTCACACAAGTTCTGGGTGTTAGTGGGCCATCGATGATCCCAAAACTCCATTAAGGACAGCCACCCGAGCTGCTGCAATCTGTGAAGCTTTCAGGGACAATGCAGTCGTCTTATTTTGACACTGACATGCAAGGTTACATAATCATTCCAGTGTTGAAGCACCAACCACACTGCTGCGGTCTTAGAATCTCAAATGCACCAGAAGGACAGAACCAAAGTGTTTTTTTTTAAAAAAAAAGCAATACCAGTTTTGCAAACAGCATGTGCTGTACCAGTAATGATGGCGGGGTGGAGATGCCAATCTACCAAAGGGAGGTGCAAGGCACTCCTTTCCTCTGCTGGCTTGCAGGGTCACCCTTGGGGAAAGGTGTAGCAACTGCTGACATGCTCTTCCCACACCCCCTCCCCGATAAGGGTCACGTGAAGCCACGGGAGCAGGTGCTGGATGGTCGTACGAGCAGCTGGTGCATATCGCATGTCCTGGTTATGTGACCACTGACACTAGGCAATCACTGAAGAGTATTGATAACTGCAGGGATCACCCATCTTGTAAAGACACTGCCCAGAAGGCAATGGCAAACCACTTTTGTAGAAAAAAAATTGCCAAGAACCATCATGGTCATGGAACGATCATAATCGTTCACGTCATATGACATGGCACATAATGTGGATGATGTACTTGGAAATAAATGTATAACTAACTTTTTTTTCCTCAAAAATAAAATTGATTTATAATTTCCTGGCAGTAGTTGGTTTTGCATTCTTATCTCTGGAGATAAGCACTGAAACTCTATAGACTTCTCGATTAAAGCTTGGCCTTTATGCCATTTATCATATGATAAATTCTATTTCATAATGTTAGAGTCAAAACTAGTTTAATCTACAAATTGAATTAACACACAAAGCACCAAAGGAACTCAGTGGGTCGGGAAGCATTGGCAGGAAAATGAACAGTCGACATGCCAGACCCAGACAGATTGGATGTTTCCTACTGTGGGAAATCTAGAACCAGAGACCACGGCCTCAGAATAGAAGATGTCCCTTTAGAACAGAAAGGTGGAGGAATTTCTTTAACCAAAGGGTGGTGAATCTGTGGAATTCATTGCCACAGACGGCTGTAGAGATGAAGTCATTGGGTGCATTTAAAGCGGATGTTGATCGGTTCTTGATTAATAGGGGTGTCATAGGTCATGGGGAGAGGGCATGAGAATGTGGCTGAGAGGGAAAACAAACCAGCCATGATCAAATGGCAGAGCACACGATGGACCGAATGGGCTAATTCTGCTGCCATGTCTGATGGACCTGAAACGTCGAATGCCCGTTTCTCTCCACAGAATCTGCAGTGTACTTCCCTTGCTGAGGAGTTGTAACATCAACTAGACAAAATCCATTCAAATATGACAAGAGGGTCAACATATAGTGTTCCAGCTCCTTGGTTTTATCGTAGACTCAATGGCATGGCATAGTAAACAAGGAATGAAAAAAAAGCAATGCTTCTGTTGGGGAAACAACAGGATGGCTTTAGATAGGAGCTTCTTTAGTGCCCAACATAAACCTCTGGCCTTCTGTCAGCTAATGTGTTTTCCTACTTAATATTTCCTGACTGCACAGGAAGTGACCCAATACAGATTTCAAACGGCTCATTTTCAAAATAAAATCTGAATCTGTCTAGTCGCATAGAGAAATATAAATCAATTGCCTGAAGGGCAGAACATGCAGTCTCGTGCAAATATTTTGAAATGATCATGGTCAGGACTATTGCCCATCCAGTACTTTGATTTCAATGATGAACGTTACTTTGCAAGGACTAGATCTCTGCATCAGGGTGCAGTTAAACAAATTGTTGGCTTGCAAAGCTACGTAGGATAATGCTCCGTTCACCAGTCATTTCACAAATTGGAATACATGAAATTAACACCTGGGTCACCAAAAGATCACCGCAATCTGAGCGATTACTAAACAACATTGCAAATGTTGGTAAACCAGAAATTTAAAAAAAAAAACAGGATGGTGGGAATACTTAGCAAGCTGGTCAGCATCTGTGGAATGAGAAAAAAATTAACATTATGTCATCAATTTTTGATTTATTGCAGACGTTGCTCATTTCATCTGTCAGTCCTCCATACATGATCTCAAAATTATAAAGGTAACCTTCAGTGCATAGTTTTCTGATTCTTTGCTGGAAGGAGTTTCCGCACTTTGGGAGGAGGGTGGAGACAAATTTTGCTCACTTACCTTTGGTGTCCTTGGAGAAGTCCAGGCCAATGGGTAAAGGATTGCTATCAATGACGACAACACACAGGGAGGAGAAGAGCACCACAAACACAGCAGCAGCAATGCCTCGGTGGCAGTCACTTTCAAGGAAACCAGCTGGACTGAAAATGCAGCATATGGCCCAAATTAGAATAAAGCAGAAATAACATTGACTAATGTATTCCTTCTGTATACGCGGTACTCCGATCAAATATTTGCACTTGGACCATTTTTGAAGTACAGTTGTGTGATTGGCAAGGAAATTTGTTGAAGAAATAAATGGAACTCCATTTCAAATAGATAGATATTTAAGAATTATTTTTGCATTTACAGGTATCAAGTCACTATTGGAGAAGTCCCAAACAAGCACTGTACAAAGCAGGAAATCAATAAAAACAAAACTTTTAAAATAAAATAAAAACTCAATGAAATTCGTTGCCACACACACACACAAAATGCTGGAGGAACTCAGCAGGTCAGGCAGCATCTATGGAAATGAATAAACAGTCAACGTTTCGAGTCAAGACCCTTCTTCAGGACTGGAAAGGGGGAAGATAAAAAGGTGGACAGAGGAGAAGGAGGATAGCTAGGTGATAGGTGAAGCCAGGTGGGAGGGAAAGGATAAAGGTCTGAGGAGGAAAGAATCTAATAGGAAAGGGGAGTGAAAAATGGGAGAAAGGGAAGAAGGAAGGTGATAGGCAGGTGAGGAGAAGAGGCAAGAGGCTAGAGTGGAGGGGAATAGAAGAGGGAAGGGGAGGGAATTTTTTATTTTTTTTTAAACTAGGAGAAATCGATGTTCATGACATCACATTGGAGGCTACCTAAATGGGATACGAGGTCTTGTTCCTCCACCCTGAGAGGGGCCCTATCATAGCAAAAAGAGGACTTGGGCCAACATGTCTGAATGGGAGCGGGGAGAGGAATTGAGATGGTTGGTCACTGGGAAATTCTGTTGACAAATGAAGCAGAGGTACTCAACAAAGCAGCCTCCTCCCCCCCCCCCCCCACCAATTTACACTGGGTCTCACTATTATAGAGGAGACTGTATTGGATAAGGTTCAATGGACAGACCTACAGATTTGCAGGCAAAGTGTTTGTCTCATTGTTTGGGGCCCTGAATGGAGGTGAGGGAGGAGGTGAAGGGGCAGGTGTAGCATTTCTGTCACTTGCGGGGATAAGTGCTGGAGGGAGGTTATGCGGAGGGATGAATGGACTAGGGAATCATGGCGGGAGCAATCCTTGCAGAAAGTAGAGGTTGGGGGGGGGTGTGGAAAGGCAAAGATGTGTTTGACGATAGGATCCCTGTTGAAGATAATGGGAACTGCAGAGGATATGTCAGATGTGGAGGCTCATGGGGCAGTGGATGAGGACAAGAGGAAATCTATCCCTGCTAAGGTGGTGGGAAGATGGTTTGAGCGTGGATGTCTGGGAAATGGACAAGTACCCGTGTGAGCAGCATCAATGTTGGAGGAAGGGAAACCCTGTTCTTCAAAAGGAGGAGGACAGCATCTCAGATGACCTGGAAGGAAAGCCCCATCCCAACAGATGTGGCAGAGATGAAGAAGCTGAGAAAAGGGAATAGCATTTTCACAGTCGACAGGGTGAGAAGAGGTATGGTCAAGCAAGCCAACGGAAATAGTTAGGTTTATAACGGATGTCAGTGGACAGCTTGTCTACAGAGATGGAGCACCGAGAGATAGCAAGAAAGGGGAGGGAAGTGTCAGAAATGGACAAAGTGAATTTAAGAGCAAAGTTGGAGGTTAATATGACGAAACTGACAATCGCAGGGTGGGTGCACGAAGCAGCACCAATCGGTCAATGTAGCGTAGGTAGAGTTAGGGAGCATTACCAGGCAAGGGTGGAACATGGACTGCTCCACATAGCCAACAAAAAGGCAGGCGTAACTAGAGCCCACGTGGATGCCCATGGCTAATCCTAGTACAGAGAAAGTGGGAGAAGCCGAAGGGAAAATTGAGAGGACCAGTTGTCTCTGCTTGCTCCTTCTTCACTGAACTCCTGTCTATCTACCTCAACTCCATTCTTTCCGCCTTGGTTCAGTCCCTTCCTACCTCCTGCAGAACTTCACAAGCGATCTCAACAACTTTCAATTCCTTGGCCCTAACTGCCTCACTCTCACCATAGATGTGCAGTCCCTATTCCCCATCGAGAAGGCCTTAAAGACCTCTGCCTCTCTCTCAAGTAGTTCCCCGGCACCACCCTCTGTTCTGGCAGAACTAGTCCGCACCCTCAGCAATTTCTCCTCTTACATATCACAAATAAGTCTAAGCTCCTTAAAAAATCTCACTCTCAGTGCTTTGTGCTCCTGACTTGGCACTGGCTAGCATTTAAATCCAAATTGCCAAGGAGCCTTTGGAATGCCAAAGTTCGATGCCAGGATAAAGCACTTCACAACAAAATGAAGCTTAGACAGACCAAATACTACTTGTGGTTACAGAACTGCAGATTTGAGGGGAACAAAAGGAGGAAATAAAAGCCTTGTGTAGCTTATTGAATAGTGAGTGCTCTGAATGAGTTTCAGTTGCAAGGATCATTACGGAATTTAGTCACACGTGCTCAAGTTGGTTCCTTAAGGCTGTCATATTTGAGGGGGGTGGGGAGAAAAGAAAGAGGTGGGGATAGGCTCTCACTATCTATTAAATATTCCTAATCCCATGTGTGTCAAATAGCCCCTGACAACCTTGTCCAGGTCCCAGCTTTCACATGTGGCTTAGCTACTGAGCCTGTTGGAACTGTTTCTACTGACACAAGAAGGGGCAAAGGCCAGTTACTGGCATCTTAAAGCCAGTCGTTTCAGGCAGTTGAGGCTTATCAGCCGTGATTGGCAGCTCATCTAGAAGGACAACTAACCTCAAACCCCCGCTGCCTTGCAGCTATACCCATTCACGGGGAAGGCTCGGGAGTAAACCCTGATGGGAAATGTGGAGCTGGAGCCCCCAAGGCAGTCCTACGTCAAGTTCAATGCCGACTGGCAACTCCTGCGATGCAGCTGGTGCCAAACTGTATCGGTCTCTGCCGTTCGTTTAGAATCTTCAGCTGCGTGAAGAGGGGGAGCCTATTGCACGGGCAACAGCTTGCTCTCCACATTGTACTACCCCGGCCTGTGCGCCAACTTGCGTAGACAGCTAGGACACAACAACCGCGGCTGACCCTCATCAATGGAGGCCCAATACTTAAATTGTAATCAACCCAGTTAACCAACAAAAACAGCAGAACTCCTACTTCAGTGAATTTAAGACTTCTGAGGGAGGACAGGAGAGATTTTCAAAGGACACTGACAGGAGAAAAAGTGATTGGAACTGGAGCCTGGTCACACAAATGAGGAACAAAATATGACTTTGCATAATGAGGAAAAAAGTTGAGCTATACTTTGGGAGATGATACACCTCCACACCACACACCAACGCTCATCTAGGTGTCAGCAGCGGAAAGAATGAGCAGTTTCGAGTTCCTGGGTATCAACATCTCTGAAGGTCTATTCTTAGCTCAACATATTGAAGCAATTATTGAAGACACACCAGTGGCTATATTTCACTTGGAATCTCAGGAAATTTGGCACGTCATCCAAGACTCTAGAAAATTGTTTACAGATGTACCATGGAGAGCATTCTGAGTGGTTGCATCATCACTTGGCATGGAGGAGCCACTACCTGGGCTTGGAAAAAGCTGTAGAAGGTTGTAAACTCAGTCAGCTCTATCATGGACACCAGCCTCCCCAACATCGAGGACATCTTCAAAATGCGATGCCTCAAATAAAAAGTGTGGCATCCTTCATTAAGGAATCGACCAATCCACCACCCAGGACATGTCCTCTTCGCAATACTAACATCAGGAAGGAGACACCGGAGGGAATACACACAATAAATGTTACACAAGAGAAAGTCTGCAGATGCAGGAAGTCCTACGCAACACTCACAAAATGCTGAAGAAACTCAGTAGGGTCAGTCAGCCTTTCTGGAAATTAATAAACAGTCGACCTTTCAGATAGAGATCCTTCTTCAGGACGGGAAAGGGAGGGAGAAGATGCCAGAATAAAAAGGGGGGGGAGGAGGGGAAGGAGGATAGCTAGAAGATGATAGTGAAGCCAAGTGGAAAGGATAGATAATGGACTAGAGAGGAAGAAGTGATGTGTAGGAGAAAGGAATGGAGGAAGGGACCCCAGGGGAGTCAACAGGCAGGCGGGAAGAGGCAAGAGTCCAGAGTGGGGAATAAAAGGAGGGGCGGGGAGGGAAAATATTTTTAACAGAAGGAGAAATCAATATTCATGCCATCAGATTGGAGGCTACCCAGATGGAATACAACGTGCTGATTCTCCATCCTGAGGGTGGCCTCATCTTGGCACAAGAAGTGGCCATGGACCAAAATGTTGGAAAGGGTCAATATTTTAGGAACAGTCAATATTTTGGGAACAGTCAATATTTTAGGAACAGTTATTTTTTCTCCATGGCCAAACTCATGAGTACTGTCTCAGTATCTTTACACGATTTAATTTTTTATACATTTCTTATAATTTACAGTATATTTGGTATTGCATTGTACTGCTGCAAAAACACATTTCATGTCAGTGATAATAAACACGATTCTGATTCTAGTTTAAAGTCAGGAGTTAAAAGTTTAAGAGTGAATTCAGGCAGTGCTTTTGATCAGGCATCAAAAGGAACTTTCTTGCATAAACATTACTGAGGTGACGAGGTCTTGGTGCTCCAGGGTACTGGGCAGGCGGTGAACCTACACTAAATGTCAAGGTTCTGACCTCAGGAATTTGACTGTTTAGTTCAACCAGGGTTCAAGTGGCAACTTAACTGTAACAGGCCCGGAACTCCACCGCAGCAGTCCCTGCACAGCCGTCTCCGCTTGACAAACAGGGACAGGAACACCAGTACCAGAACCTGAAAGAGAGAATTTGTGTAAAGGACTCACTGTGTCCCTACTTACCAAACCAACTGTAAACTGAACACCTTTTGCAATCCTGACAACCAATTATCTGAAACACCAAGACTGGGAGGAGGCCACTCGGCCCTCTAATCAGCCAGGGGCTCACTGGTCACACACAGTCTTCCAACAATTGGAAGGTGTGGGTTCGAGTCCCACTTTACACGTTGAACTAAAATCCAAAAGGCTGATAGCTAAATGCAGCATCAGAGACACCACCTTTCAGACATTAAGCCTTTCTCACTTGCCCCATAACATTACCCATAGGGCAGCAAGATTAGATTATTATAAAATTAGGTTTATTTGTCATATGTACATTGAAACGTACTGAAATGTATCAGTTGTGTCAATGACCAGAGTCTGGGGATTTGCCAGAGAAACCCACAAGTGTCTTCACGCTTCTGGCTCCAGCATAGTATGTTGGCAACTTACTAACCCTTACCCCCTCCTTTTCAAATGAGGGGAGAAACTGGAGCACTCTGAGAAAATCCACACAGTCACAGGGAGAACGTAGAAACTTCTTACAGACAACGTCAGGAATGGAAGCCGAAGTGATTTTCATGCTGGTGTTGTAGAGCGTTGCACCAGCCACTATTCCACGCTGGAACCCACACCTCCCGTTGGCCTGGGGGGTGTCTATAACCAGAGCACATGGGGCTTAAAATGTGAAGAGGGAATACTTTAGAGGGGGAAGCTATAAGCATTTGGAAAACACTGCCTGAAGGGGTGGTAGAGACAGAGTGTACTTAGACAAGCATTTGAAATTGACAAGGCATGGAAGGTCTTGATAAATGAGATAAACATGGGTAGGTACTGGGGCTGCATGGACGGTGTGGGGCAAAGTGACCATCAAGGGCAGCATGGTAGCACAAGGCTTCACAGCACCAACTGCGAGATCAGGGTTCGATTCCCACCACTGTCAGTAAGGAGCTTGCACATTCTCCTCTACGAACACGTGGGTTTCCGGTGGCTGCTCCGGGTTCCTCCTGCATTCCAAAGATGTACGTTTAGGATCAGTAGGTTGTGGGTATGCCATGTCGCCACCGGAAGCACAGCGAAGCTCCAGCACAATCCTCGCCAGCTTAATTTGACACAAGCAGGGCATTTCAATGGATGTTTCAATGTTCATGTGACAGCGCCAACACATCTTGTGTTTTATACAACCTCACAGCATTTGTACCTCAAATAAATCAAGAGGTCAGAATATCAGTCACTGTCGACATTATCATCCTATCTATGGGAGATCACTGCCATATTACAGTCAGAGTCATAGAGCACCTCAGCACAGCAACACTTCCCTAATATTGATTGGCACCTGATTAGTTCCAAGGGTTTAGATGGGAGAGATTGTGAAGTGTGTCCAGGACAGATTCCTGTCACAGTATGTGGACAGGCCGACCGGGGGAATGCCATACTAGATCTAGTACTAGGTAATGAACCGGGTCAGGTCACAGATCTCTCAGTGGGTGAGCATCTGGGGGACAGTGACCACCGCTCCCTGGTCTTTAGCATTATCATGGAAAAGGATAGAATCAAAGAGGACAGGAAAATTTTTAATTGGGGAAAGGCAAATTATGAGGCTATAAGGCTAGAACTTGTGGGTGTGAATTGGGATGATATTTTTGCAGGGAAATGCACTATGGACACGTGGTCGATGTTTAGAGATCTCTTGCGGGATGTAAGGGATAGATTTGTCCCGGTGAGGAAGATAAAGAGTGGTAGGGTGAAGGAACCATGGGTGACAAGTGAGGTGGAAAATCTAGTCAGGTGGAAGAAGGCAGCATACATGAGGTTTAGGAAGCAAGGATCAGATGGGTCTATTGAAGAATATAGGGAAGCAAGACAGGAGCTTAAGAAGGGGCTGAGAAGAGCAAGAAGGGGGCATGAGAAGGCCTTGGCGAGTAGGGAAAAGGAAAACCCCAAGGCATTCTTCAATTATGTGAAGAAAAAAAGGATGACAGGAGTGAAGGTAGGACCGATTAGAGATAAAGGTGAGAAGATGTGCCTGGAGGCTGTGGAAGTGAGCGAGGTCCTCAATGAATACTTCTCTTCGGTATTCACCAATGAGAGGGAACTTGATGATGGTGAGGACAATATGAGTGAGGTTGATGTTCTGAAGCATGTAGATATTAAGGGAGAGGAGGTGTTGGAGTTGTTAAAATGCATTAGGACAGGTAAGTCCCCGGGGCCTGACGGAATATTCCCCAGGCTGCTCCACGAGGCGAGAGAAGAGATTGCTGAGCCTCTGGCTAGGATCTTTATGTCCTCATTGTCCACGGGGATGGTACCAGAGGATTGGAGGGAGGCGAATGTTGTTCCCTTGTTCAAAAAAGGTAATAGGGATAGTCCGGGTAATTATAGACCAGTGAGCCTTATGTCTGTGGTGGGAAAGCTGTTGGAAAAGATTCTTAGAGATAGGATCTATAGGCATTTAGAGAATCACGGTCTGATCAGGGATAGTCAGCATGACTTTGTGAAGGGCAGATCGTGTCTAACAAGCCTGATAGAGTTCTTTGAGGAGGTGACCAGGCATATAGATGAGGGTAGTGTACTGGATGTGATCTATATGGATTTTAGTAAGGCATCTGACAAGGTTCCACACGGTAGGCTTATTCAGAAAGTTAGAAGGCATGGGATCCAGGGAAGTTTGGCCAGGTGGATTCAGAATTGGCTTGCCTGCAGAAGGCAGAGGGTGGTGGTGGACGGAGTACATTCAGATTGGAGGATTGTGACTAGTGATGTCCCACAAGGATCTGTTCTGGGACCTCTACTTTTCATGATTTTTATTAACGACCTAGATGTGGGGGTAGAAGCGTGGGTTGGCAAGTTTGCAGACGACACAAAGGTTGGTGGTGTTGTAGATAGTGTAGAGGATTGTCAAAGATTGCAGAGAGACATTGATACGATGCAGAAGTGGGTTGAGAAGTGGCAGATGGAGTTCAACCCAGAGAAGTGTGAGGTGGTACACTTTGGAAGGACAAACTCCAAGGCAGAGTACAAAGTAAATGGCAGGATACTTGGTAGTGTGGAGGAGCAGAGGGATCTCGGGGTACATGTCCACAGATTCCTGAAAGTTGCCTCACAGGTGGATAGGGTAGTTAAGAAAGCTTATGGGGTGTTAGTTTTCATAAGTCGAGGGATAGAGTTTAAGAGTCGCGATGTAATGATGCAGCTCTATAAAACTCTGGTTAGGCCACACTTGGAGTACTGTGTCCAGTTCTGGTCACCTCACTATAGGAAGGATTTGGAAGCATTGGAAAGGGTACAGAGGAGATTTACCAGGATGCTGCCTGGTTTAGAGAGTATGCATTATGATCAGAGATTAAGGGAGCTAGGGCTTTACTCTTTGGAGAGAAGGAGGATGAGAGGAGACATGATAGAGGTGTACGAGGTAATAAGAGGAATAGATAGAGTGGATAGCCAGCTCCTCTTCCCCAGGGCACCACTGCTCAGTACAAGAGGACATGGCTTTAAGGTAAGGGGTGGGAAGTTCAAGAGGGATATTAGAGGAAGGTTTTTTTACTCAGAGAGTGGTTGGTGCGTGGAATGCACTGCCTGAGTCAGTGGTGGAGGCAGATACACTAGTGAAGTTTAAGAGACTACTAGACAGGTATATGGAGAAATTTAAGGTGGGGGCTTATATGGAAGGCAGGGTTTGAGGGTTGGCACAACATTGTGGGCCAAAGGGCCTGTACTGTGCTGTACTATTTTATGTTCTATGTTCTATGTTAACAGGCCATTCAATCCACCTAGCTCATGCTAAATTATTCTATCTAGTCCCATCAACCTGCACCTGGACCACAGTCCTCCATACCCCTATGTATTCCATCTACGTACTTACCCAAACTTCTATGAAATGTTGAAGGCAAACCAGAACTGCCACTTCCACCAGCAGCTCATTCCACACTCTCACCAACCATCACAACCATTATGTTTGTGACAGAACAAGATCACGCCTTCAAAATCATTCATTGGATGCAAAGTGCTTTGGGGAGTACTTCAGAAATGGACACGTTAAGGTATTACAGAAGCTGCCCCTTAGAATGGAGATGAGGAGGAATTTCTTTAGCCAGAGAGTGGTAAATCTGGAATTCATTGCCACAGATGATTGCAGAGGCCAAGTCACTGGGTATGTTTAAAGCAGAAATTGATAGGGAAGGGCATCGAGGGTTATCGGGAGAAGGTTGAATGAGGTTGAGAAGGATAATAAATCAGCCATGATAGAATGGAGCAGGATCGATGGGCCGAACTGGCTTGTTCTGTTCCAATGTCTCATGGTCCACATTCTGCAATTACTTCCGCTGGCTAAATCCCTGGATTTAGAAAGATGAAACAAACAAGCTGGCATCAGTTGCTACTTGCAGGCAGTGGAGGGAGGTGTGGTTGGGATTGCTTCCAAATTCTTAAGATATCCAGTATTTCCAGGTTTTTAAAAAAATTTCACATAATGCAACTTTCTGACTCATTACATCCTCCAGTCATTCACGTTCTCGTGGCTTTGTGATCCATGTCCCCTTCAGTACTGGTCACAAGGAAAGGCTGGCTGAGTGCCAGGAGAACATCTTTTATTTAAAATAATGCTGAAATAGTTTGGAACTTCATACTTAGTTCTAGCATTTGAGGTCCATTTGCAAGTCTCACACTCTGAGCACTACAGCACAGACACAGGTTCTTCGCCCCAACCATGCTGAACTGTTACTCTGCCTACTCCCATTAACCTGCATCCAGACCATAGTCCTCCATACCCCTCCCATCCATATACCCATCAAATGTTGCGATCGAACCTGCATCCACCAATTCCACTGGCAACTTGTTCCACACTCACACTACCCCAAGTGAAGATCCCTCTTAAATATTTCACCTTTCACCCTTAACCTATGACCTCTCACTCTAGTCTTACCCAATGGAAGAAGCCCATTTGCACTGACTCTATCTATACCGTTCAATTTTGTATACTCTAGTAGCTCCTCTTGACTTACTTTTAGTTTGCCAGTTACTGAAGCAAATAAATACTTTGGACATGAACAACAACTTTTCCACCTGTATTACCACACTCCGCTTTTGAGTTTGCTGAGGAGGTTGATGTGTTAACCAAAGTTATTCAATGGTCTCTGTGCAGAATCCCCAAGAAAAGCAGCTATTAACAATTTTGAATTTTAATCACAGGATTGCAGGGCTGGACACAAAATCTTTGAGAAAAACGTCACCATTTGCTATTAATAGTTAGCCACATCTAGAGTAGAAACAAGCATACCGCTAGTGGAACCATCTATTACGTCGATTGCATTGAAGTAGGCTTGACTACGAGGTCCCACATATGGCAATGGGACAAGAACACAAAATTCTGCAGATGCTGGAAATTCTGAGCAACACACACACACACACACACAATGCTGCAGAAAAATCAGCAAGTCCAGCAGAAAAAAAATTGCTTATTCTTCCCCGTACTTGCTACCTGCTTTGCTGTGTTGGGCTTAGGTTTAAAAATCAGACGGGAGAGACTTAACAGGGCATTGGGTTGGCTTCTTCACACAAAAGCCGGAGTGTATTTGGAGCAACACTCACAAAATGCTGGAGGAACTCGGCAGATCAGGCAGCGTCTGAGGGGTTCGATATTTCAAACTTTCTTTCCTCCAGCATTTCGTGTGTGATAAATTCAAGTGGCAGATGCAAGATAAACACTATCCTGGATAGAACATTTCTCCAAAATAGTGTCACATGGTTTTTGAAAGGAATCCGAGGTACAGGTAAAGATCTGTCTTAAGTGTTTCTTTTGGCAAAGCAGCATCTCCATAACTTACCACTCCATGCCTGGCTACAGGAATTTCTTTAGCCAGAGGGTGTTAAATCTGTGGTGTTCATTGCACACAAGGCAGTGCAGACCATGTCAACGGGTATATTTAAAGTGGAGGTTAATAAAGTTCTTGATTAGTAAGGGTGTCAAAGATTACAGTGAGAAGGCAGGAGAATGGGGTTGAGGGGGAAAATAAATCAGCCATGATGAAATGGCAAAGCAGACTTGATGGGCTGAATAGCCTAATACTGCTCCTATGTCTTTATGGTCTTAAGGATCTTGCTACAGCATTAAAACAGGTGAAAATGCCCTGCAACACATCAGGGGTGCTTTATGATGAAGTGTAAAAAATCTTTGAGAAGTAATCATATCTATTTGACCTACTATAGGTTTTAACCCCTTTCCTGGTTCAGGATTACTGAGTGACAATACGTCTTAGCCTTCACTTTCACCAGGAGAGAAACTTTACAGGGGATAGTCAAAACCAGTTAATCAGGCTAGAAAACATGCACTTAATACAATAAGCTTCAGAAATATGTTATAAATGGGGTAGAAAACTTACAGAGACTCCCGCTGCACAAATATGAAATAAATCAACCTGGATAACTGGATTGCACGGTATTAACCTACAGAGCAAAACAAAAGAAAACACTAAAGAACTGAAAACAAATCCATTCATGAAAATAAACTTGTTTAACAACAGAACCCAAAAGTGAAGCTTACTCCTCAGGAGGGGGAGTGGGATCCAAATTGTCATCGATGTACCAGTTGGAATAATCCATATAGTCTTTTTCTTCAGTGGAGAAAGATTCCTTCATGGAGTCCATTGTGAGTTCGTTGCTTGGCCGGTAACCGTGCACGACCTGGTTATGATCTTTGCGCTGTTGTAGCTTAAAACTCAGGTACCTTGTTGCTCCGAGCCCCTTGTGCAGTAATCCAGATCAGCAGCACCAGTGTTCCACACTACACAAGCTTGCTTTGATGAATGGATTTCTCGGCACCACCTATTCGTTTAATACCTCTGGGACGAGCTTCAAGCTGGTTTACACTTGGGGGGGAAGGGTAGGAAAAAGAAAACAAATGGTCAGTCACAGTTCAAGTTAGAAAAACCACGGAAACAGAAAAGGTTTCTCTTTCACAGTAGGCTGCATGAAAGAAGACCAAAAATTCATATTTCACTAAGATTTTTTTTAAAAAAAGAACAAAGTACATTAACAAAACACCATTGTAAAGGCAACACAACTTGGCTGGTAATACAGTAAAGCTGCCTGTGGATTCTAAAGCATTGGATTCAAAAGACTTTGCAATAAAAACCCACACTGCAGACCAACAATTATAGGCCAAACCCAAGTCCAGTAATTATAGGCTAGGCCAAAATTAAAATGCTATATTAGGAGAGAGAAAATAAACTTCAACTAAAAAGTAGTGGTAGTAGTTCTCAAATAATAGAGTCCGATTGTTCTCTTGGGGTCTGGCTTGATGTCCCTGCTAACCGGCTCCGTGTTAACTGAGGAAGTGGTGAGCTGGAGAGAGTCAGCCAAGCAGATGGCCGGTCTTCTTCTCTTTCCACATACCAGGAGGTGTCAGGGTGTTTGAGCGAACCCAAAGTGCACTAACAAACATTTCACAGAGGATACATGTTTAATAAGCGCACCTTCTTGTGTTCACTCAAACACTCCAAAACCTCCTGGTGTGTGAAAAGAGGTGGAGACTGGCATAGGCAATTCCCATACACGAGGCAAAGAGTTGCATATGGCCATTTGGCCCCTCAGCTCTGCTCTACTGCTTAACAAAATTCAGGCTGATGCAATCGAAGCTCCTCACTAGCTCAGTGTAATAAACTGATTAAAACCATGCTCCCATCTTACTCCTTCCTTGTCAAGTGACCTTTGCCTTAAGTAGAGATTCATTAAATCGCAGAATGGTGGTAAGGAGGAATGGTCATTAAGCTAAAAGAGAAGAGGAGGACAATTATCCTTTCTTCAACTACTCCATGCTTAGCCAGAATGCGGTCTAATCCTCTTGGCATGCGAAGTGGCAAAAACTGCACAACAGACGCACACAGATTAGACCACAAGACATAGGAAAATAAATAGGTCATTCAGCCCATCGAGTCTGCTGTGCCATTCCATCATGGCCAATTTATTATTCCCTCTCAATTCCATTCTCCTGTCTTCTCCCTATCCCTTTTGATGTCCTTTCTAATCACGAACCTATCAACATTTGCTTTAAGTACACCCAACGACTTGGCCTCCACAGCCATCCGTGGCAATAAATTCCATAAATTCACCTTCTCCTTGAAGAAATTACTCCTCTTCTCTGTAGTAGAGAAACATCCTTGTATTCTGAGGCTGTGTCATCTGGTCCCAGACTATAGGAAACATCCTCTCCATGTGCACTCTAGGCCATTCAATATGGAATAGGTTTCAATGAGATTTCACCCCCCCCGTCATTATTCCACACTCCAGGGAGTACAGGTCCAGAGTCAGCAAATGCTCATTAACCCTTTCATTCCCAAGATCATTCTTATGAACCTCCTCCGCAGTCTCTCCAATGCTAGCACATCCTTTCTTAGACGAGGGGCCCAAAACCGCACACAATACTCCAAGTGTGGCTTGCCAAATATCTTATTAAAATCTCAGCATTTCATCAGATTACACTTCCTTGCTCAAGTGAAGTGAAGCTAGCAACCCAAGACAAAAAATTATGATTTTTATATTGACCGGGAGTCTTTGGGACTTGCATTCAGACCACAGGAGCTGGCTGCGAGCAGGCCAAATATTCCATTTCCCACAAGTGCGTTTACAAGCTTTTCCCAAGTCTTGCCAACCTCCTCCAATCTTCTTTTAACACTTGGGTTCTTTCTTCCAAAGACAAATCCGATTAAATCAAGACCAAAATGTTACAGATGAAATGAAAAGGAACGTGCTGGAAAGTAAACAACCTTAACCATGAAGGTTGCAAATTAATAGCTGCAAGGTCCCTCGATGATCCTAGCATCTACGGATTCATGCTGTGTAAATGCACAGGCAACAGTGCAACCATTGCTAGTTCATCACCACATGAATCTGTGTTGAAAGCAATCACAGATGACCAAGAGGTCTTATCTATTTGCAATACACTATTAGGAATAGTCAGCATGGCTTTGTGAATGGCAGGTCATGCCTGATTGAATTTTTTGAGGATGTGACTAAACACATTGACATTGATGATGATAGTGCAGTAGATGTAGTGCATATGAATTTCAACAAGGCATTTGATAAAGTGCCCCATGCAAGGCTTGTTGAGAAAGTAAGGAGGCATGGGATCCAAGGGGACATTGCTTTGTGGATCCAGAACTGGCTTGCCCACAGAAGGCAAAGGGTGGTTATAGACAGGTCATATTCTGCATGGAGGTCAGTCACCAGTGGTGTGCCTCAGTGATCTGTTCTGGAACCCCTACTCTTTGTGATTTTTATAAATGACCTGGATGAGGAAGTGGAGGGATGGGTTAGTAAATTTGCTGATGACACAAAGGTTGGGGGTGTTTTGGATAGTGTGGAGGGCTGTCAGGGGTTACAGCAGGACACTAATAGGACACAAAAGTGGGCTGAGAAGTGGCAGATTGAGTTCCACCCAGATAAGTGTGAGGTGGTTCATTTTGGTCAAATATGATGACAGAATATAGTAGCAATGGCAAGACTCTTGTGGTTAAGAAAGCATATGGTGGATTGACCTTCACCAATCGTGGGATTGAGTTTAGGAGCCGAGAAGTAATGTTGCAGCTATATAGGACCCTGGTCAGACCCCACTTGGAGTACTGTGCTCAGTTCTGGTTGCCTCACTACAGGAAGGATGTGGAAACCATAGAAAGGGTGCAGAGGAGATTTACAAAAATGTTGCCTGGATTGGGGAGCATGCCTTATGAGAGAAGGTTGAGTGAACTCTGCCTTTTTTCCTTGGGACAACAGAGGATGAGAAGTGACCTGATAGAGGTGTATAAGATGATGAGAGGCATTGATCATGTGGATAGTCAGAGGCTTTTTCCCAGGTCTGAAATGGCCAGCATGAGAGGGCACAGTTTGAAGGTGTTTGGAAGTAGGTACAGAGGAGATGTCAGGGGTAAGTTTTTTTTAAATATATGCAGAGAGTGGTGAGTGCGTGGAGTAGGCTGCCAGCGATGGTGGTGGATGCGGACATGATCATAATAGGGTCTTTTAAGAGACTCCTGGACAGGTATACGGAGCTCAGAAAAATAGAGGGCTATAGGTAACCCTAGGTAATTTCCAAGGTAAGGACATGTTCAGCACAGCTTTGTGGGGCGAAGGGCCGGTAATGTGCTGTAGGTTTTCTAGGTTTCTAACGTCCACCGGTTTCAATGTGATCCCAGCACCAGCCACATCATCCCCTTCCTATCCGTATCCATGGGAACCACTCTCTCTGCAAGCCCCTGGCCCACTCATCTCTCTCCCTCACTCCCCAGGCTCTCTCTACTCTATCTGGAGGTCAGAATGAGAATGGAGTTCATCAACACTGACACACTGCATGTCGTGGTTTTGTTTCACGTTTTGTGGCAGCAGCACAATGCAAGACGAAATATACTATAAAATCACAAGAAACACAGTATATAAGAAATATAAAGTGCATAAGGATAGGAAAAGTAGCAAGGTGAAGTTCATGGGTCCCATTGACTGTTTAGAAATCTGATGGTGGGACGGAGGAAACTGCTTCTGAAAAGTTGGGTGTGTCTTCAGGCTCCTATACCTCCTCCTTGATGGTAGAAATGAGAGCGCCTGCCCTCCTCGCCATCATGGCCTTCTTTAAAAGGCGATGCCTCACAAAGGCAGCGTCAATCATTGAGGACCCCACCACCTGGGACAAGCCCTCTTCTCATCCACTGCCAGAGAGGTGATACAGGAGCCCAAAGACTCAGCCGCTTACGAACAGCTTCTTCTCGCCATCAGATTTCCTGACAGACAATAAACCTGTGACACCAGCTCACTGGTTTTGCTCTCTTGTCTGTACTAACTTTTACCATTATACTTCTTATTGTAATTTATAGTGTATTTTATGTATTGCACTGCAGCCGTTAAACAACAAATGTTACAAAATGCCAGCAATCATAAACCTGATTCGGATTCAGACTCCATGACTCCCTGAGAAGGAATGTGAGAGGGCTTGAAGCTACGTCAATTCAGCTGGCAACAGAAATGAAATGTCAGTGAAGACTGGCACGGATATGCAAGACTTCAGACATCTGTAATCCAACCTGGATTAATGGGACTTCATATAAAAAAAATGACAAAAGGCACATTGCATTCAGTAATGTCTTTGTAGTGCCAGGTACAATCTACTTTGAAGTATAACACTCCCTTAAAAGGCTTGTTCATAAATAACTAGGGCGGGGGCTCAGAGTTGTGAGCATTTCTGTGCACTCAATGGCCACTTTATTAAGTACACCTGCTTGTTAAAGCAAATATCTAATCAGCCAATCATGTGGCAGCAACTCAATGCATAAATGCATGCAGACATGGTCAAGAGGTTCAGTTGTTGTTCAAACCGAGCACCAGAATGGGGGGATAAAAAGATCTAAGTGACTTTGACCATGACGTGATTGTTGGTGTCAGATGGGGTGGTTTGAGTATCTCAAAAACTGTTGACCTCTTTGGGATTTTTGCACGGAACAAGTTCTAGAGTTTACAGAGAACAGTATGGAAAACAAAAAACAACAACATTCAGCGAGCTGCGGTTCTGTGGTTGAAAATGTCTTGTTAGAAAGGTCAGAGGGGAGTGACCAGACTGATTTAAGTTGACAGGAAGACAGCAGTAACTCAGATAACCATACATTACAAGAGTGGTGTGCAGAAAAGTATCTCTGAAAGCACAACACGTTGAACTTTCAAGCAGATGGGCTACGGCAGCAGAAGAGAACAAAGATACCCACTGGCCAGTTTATTAGGTACAGGAGGTAACTCATTAAGTGATCACTAAGTGTAGAACCTACAAGGTAGTTCCTTCCTTACCACCCGCTCCATCACAACACACATGCCATTCAACCTGTACAGACCTTCAAGGCACCACTTGTTGCTCTGGGTTGCAAGGACTGATTGACCCAATGGACTCAACACAGGAGACAAGACACAAGTCATGGGAACAAATCAATTTTGGCACCGTCTGCAAGGAGTTTACACGGAGTTTCTTCACACAGTTCAAAGGCACACCAGTTGGGAAGTTAATTGGTCATTTAAATTGGTTTGTGATTAGGCTGGTGTTAAACAGGCGGGTTGCTGAGCAGTGTGGCTCATTGGAGCAGAAGGTCCTGTTCCACACTGCATCTCCAAATAAACCATTTGGCCATTCAGCCCATCGAGTCATTCCATCAGGACTGATTTATTACTCCCCTCAACCCCATTCTCCTGCCCTTTCTCCCCCATAACCTTTGATGCACTTACTTCTCAAGAACCTATCAACCTTCACTTTTAATATACTCAATGACTTGACATCCACAGCCATCCATGGCAATGAATTGCACAGATTTACCACCCTCCCACTAAGGAAATTCCTCATCTCTGTTCTAAAAGAATGTCCCTCTATTCTGAGGCTGTGCCCTCTGGTCCTTGACTCCCCACTATAGGAAACATCCTCGCCACATCCACTCTCTCTCTGGGGTTTTCAAAATCTGATAGGTTTCAATGAGATTTCCCCCCTCTACCCCCCCAATTCTTTTAAACATCAGTGATGACAAGCTCAGAGACATCAAACAACTGAAGATATCCAGACACCTCTAATTTGACTCAGACTTTTTTTTTGCCTTGTTGAATCCAATCACACTTACATCTGTGACATCTCCTTTGACAAAGTTCCCTGGTCCCAGACAGTTCATTTCCACAATGGACATCCAATCCCTCTGCACTTCCATCCCACACCAAGATGGTCGTGGGATTCCCTTCACTTCTTTCTTTAGTGGTGGTTCAGACAGCTCCCCCTCCCACCACTTTCATCACCAAACTGATGTTACTCTTACATTGAGCACATTACAGTCATAGATTTTTACAGCACAGAAACAGGCCATTTGGCTCATCTGGTCAATGCTGACCCAGGGAAAGGGCAGCATGGTAATGCAGTGGTTAGTGAATGCTTTGCAAAACCAGCTACTAGATCAGGGTTTACCTCCACCATTGTCTGTAAAGGGCTTATCCCTGACTACATAGGGTTCAACATTCTCCTGAGATCCCCACTGTCCTAGATGTCAGTCTTCAGCTAATTCTATTCACTCTCCATGGTATCAAGAAATGTCAGAGATTCCAGGACAAGGGCAACACTAGTGGGATTCCCCAGCACAATCCTTGCTGATTTGATGCAAACATATTACACTGTATGTTTCTATGTAAATGTGAAAAATAAAGCTAATTTTATCTCATCTAATCTTCCTTAATTGTGATTTTTATTATTGATGGTTGTGCTAATTTTTGATTGGTCAGCACATGATACAGGGTGAAAGCAGGAGACTGGGGCTGAGAGGGAGAATGTATCAACCATGATGAAATGGAGGTTACATGCTAAAATCTGGAAGTCCATCATTTCTTTCTATGAAGACATTTAAACCTACTGGCAAATTTGGATCTAATCACAAAATATGCAACTCTTTCACTGCACTTCTCAGGATTTTTGCATCATATTATATTTTTATAATACATCAACTTGTTATTCACCAGTTAGAGAACACTAGGACAGGCAGAGGTCATAATAAACTGTGTAACAGAGTCTATTAAGTTGCCTATACCATCTGAAGACCACAGGATTGCTAACTGAATTCTGAAATAACAAATTTCTTGTCACCAGAGATCATTGTGCAACCTTTTTGAAAGTTTGAGGACATTCTTCAAATTCCTGTACAAATATTTCCATTTGAGACCAGTTACACAGGCTTATCAAGATAAAGGCAAACCAGTTTACAAATAGCCTTCTCCCTGTGGACACATTAAATTATTATAATTGTTGAATTGCAAATGGCCCCCTGAAAAGGTCAAATTGAAATACAATCTCCCCAAAATGAAATGGTAAATCACAACTGGCCGAGTGCAGGTGGTCAGATATAAACCTCTGATGGAGAAGCTTCCTTAAAGTGTACAGCCATAACTCAATTAATGAGGAGGCACCCACAATTCAGATAACTCCTGAGGTATGAAAAATTAATTGTACCAAAAACACAAGGTGTGTTGGACAAAACACATCACCCTCCTGTGCAGGAAATACACAACAGGCGGACAACTTGGTCAAAAGCCAAATTTACAAAAAACAGAAGTTTGCAACTTTATAGTGGCTCAGCTTGCACAATAAAATTCTGATCATCTGGCACACACAGGACTGTTGGATGAACACATGTTTCCAAGCAATTGGATGTTCTTTCTATTAAGTCAGAGGTTGATAGATTCCTAATTAGTCAAGGCATGAATGGATACAGGGAGGAGGCAAAGAGAGTGGGGCTGAGAGGGAAAATGGATCAGCCATAATGAAATAGTGGAGCTTACTCAATGGGTCAAATGGCCCAATTCTGCTCCTACATCTTATGGTCTTAATACTCTAACACATTCTTACTTGTCTTTAGAGACAAAAGATTACAGATACTTCCTGAAAGTGGCTACACAGATTGGTAAAATGGTAAAGGTGACATATGGCATGCTTGCTTTTATTAGTTAAGGAACTGAGTCCAAGTGTCGGAAAGTTTTGTTGCAGGTTTATAAAGCTCTAGCTAGGTTGCAACTGGAGTATTGCATTAAGTTCTGGTCACCCCAGTGTTGCTTTGGAGAAGGTGCAGAAGAGGTTTACCAGGATGCTGCCTGGATAAGAGATCATGTGCTATGACGAGAGGTTGGGCTGCTTTCTCAGAAGCAGTGGAAGCCAAGAAGATATGACAGAGGTTTATAATATTAGAGGCACAGATAAGAGTATACAGCCAGCATCTTCTCCCCCACCCCGCAAACTTGAAATGTCTAACACCAGAGGACACGCATTTAAGGTGAGAGGGCACAAGTTCAAAGAAGATGGAAGGAAATGGAAGGAAATAGGTAATGTGTAGGAAGAAGGGATTAGTTTAGATGGCCACTTGATTACTAATTAACTAGTTCAGCACAAAGGCAAGAAAGACAATTTCTTGAACTTCTGGCCAGGCAGCATTTCTAGGAAGAGGTACAGTCGACGTTTCCGTCCGAGACCCTTCGTCAGGACTAACTGAAAGAAGAGATAGTAAGAATTACTATCTCTTCTTTCAGTTATTCCTGACGAAGGGTCTCAGCCCAAAAAGTCGACTGTACCTCTTCCCAGAGATGCTGCCTGGCCTGCTGCGTTCACCGGCAACTTTTGTGTGTGTTGCTTGAAATTCCAGCATCTGCAGATTTCCTCGCGTTTGCGTTCTTGAACTTCTGGTGGTTGCCCAGCCCTTCATCATTCTCATTCCCCCCCTCACACCTCATCTCCTTGCCTGCCCATCAACCCCCTCTGGTGCTCCTCCCCCTTTCCCTTTCTTCCATGGTCTTCCACCTTCTCCAGCTCTTCACCTTTTATCTATTAGCTTCACAGCTCGTTACTTCATCTCTTCCCCTTTCTCGGTTTCACCCATCACCTACCACCCTGTTCTTCCTCCTCCCCCTCCTTCTACCCTTTTTCTCTGACTTCTCATTTTTTCCAGTCCTGATGAAGGGTCTAGGCCTGAAATATTGACTGGTTACTCTTTTCCATAGATGCTATCTGGACTGCTGAGTTCCTCCAGCATTTTGTGTGTGTTGCCTAGTTTCAGCTCAGTTTTGTGGGACGAAGGTTAGTGGTCAAAGGGACTTATTCTACCTGGAGGTCTATGATTAATGGTGCTCCACAGGGATCCATACCAGGATGTATATAAATGACCTGAATTAAAATGTGGATGGATGGGTTAGAAAGTTTGCAGATGATATGAAAATTGGTTGTGTTGTGGATAGTGTAGAAGACTGGCAAAGAATACAACAGGAAATTGATCAGTAGCAGGTATGTGCAGAGAAATAGCCTTTTCTCCTTGGAGCAATGGAGGACGAGAGGTGACCTGATAGAGATGTATCAGATGATGCGAGGCTTTGATCGTGTGGATAGCTAGAGGCTTTGTTCCTCCCCCCCCCCCCCGGGCTGAAATGGCTAACACGAGGGTGCATAGTTTTATGGTGCTTGGAAGTAGGTACGGGGGCGGGGGGGGGGGGTAGTCAGAGGCAAGTTTTTCCACACAGAGTGGTGGGTGCGTGGAATGCACTGCCAGAGACAGTGGTGGGCATGGATATAATAGGGTCATTTTAAGAGACTCTTAGATAGGTACATGGAGTTTAGGAAAATAGAAAGCTATGTGGTAGTGAAATTGTAGGCAGTTTCTGGAATAGTTTACATGGTCAGCACAACATTGTGGGCCAAAGAGCCTGTAACGTGCTGTAGATTTCTATATTCCGAATGGCAGATGGAGTTTAACCCAGCCAAACGTGAAGGGTTGCATCTTGCTGGGTCAGATACAAAGAGATATTACAAGATGCTCAGTGGTGATGAGCAGAGGGATCTTGAAGTCAAAGTTCATAACTTCTTGAAAGTGGCTACACAGGGTGATAGGATGGCTAAGGTGGCATATGACATGCTTGCCCTTATACATTGGGATTTTGAGTTCAAAAGACAGGAAGTTATATTGCAGCTTTATAAAACTCTAGTTAGGCCACATTTGGAGTATTCGCTCTGGTCACTCCATCACAGGAAGGATGCCTAGGCTTTAGAGGGTGCAGAAGAGATTTACCAGAATTTTGCCTGGATTAGAGGGCATGAGCTATAATGGTTGGACAAACTTAGGTTGCTTTCTCTGGAGCAATGGAGGCTGAGGGGGAGATCTGAGAGGTTTATAAGATTATGAGGACAATGTCTTTTTCCAGGGGTTGAAATGTCAATTAGAGGGCATGCATTTAAGATGGGAGTGGGTAATTTCAAAGGAATTTCCTCCTACCCTCTTTGAGGGCAGTGGGGACCTGGGATGCACCTCCTGGTGTGGTGGTACAGGCAGAAACATCAGATATATTTAAATGTAAAGAAACTGGAAGGATATGGACTGTGTAGGCAGAACAGGTTAGTTTAGTTAGCCATTGGAATAGTAATTTAATTGGGTCAGCACAACATTATGGGCCAAAGGGCTTGTTCCTGTGCTATACTGATGTATCTTCCAGCACAGTTCTGTTCCAGGTTGAAAGCTGGAGCACCAAACAATCTGCTGGAGGAATTCAGAGTCAAGCACCTTCTGTAGAGGGGAACGTTTCCTATCAAAACCCTGCATCGGTACTTTGTTTTTACAATAGGCTTTTCAGCAAATGAGGCAAGTTTAAAGGGAGCATGGGACCTGGGGTCTCTGGTGAGTGGGGAGTATAGGAAGCCATTATCCAGTGAGTCAGATGCCAAATCACTGGGGTTGCTGAACTGTTGGATAGTACGTTATCAGTTTTACTGTACCAGCTCTCAGTATATCAATACTCAGACCCGGTTGCTGCACTCTCATTTGAAAAGGTTAGTCCCAAAAGTATTTGCTTTAAGATGGAACAGTACACCACAGGAACAGGCCCTTCACCTCATGATGCTGTGCCAAACTAATTAAGCTAATGCCACTTAATCCCTTCTGCCTGCATGTGGTCCACATCTGTCCATTGTCTGCCTATTCATGTGATTATCAAAAGCCTCTTCATCACCTCTCATACTTGCTGTTACTACCACCACCAAGCAGTGTATTCTCAGCACCCACTACTCTGTGCAAGAAAAAAAAATTTTGCCCTGCACATCTTTGCACCAATGATAGACACTGTACTGCAGACAATGCAGCAATTTGTCAGTGCTACCTGGCAACTACCAGATTAGAGTCCACCCTTAAGTATTGACCTTAGAAATACTTCATTTATAAAATACAGAATTCATTAAAATATTTGGTCATGCCATAAATGATAGTAATTCCAAATTTTATGAGCTTCAAAGTACTGTTCCAAAACCCAAACTCAGAATCTTAAGCAGAATAATATATTAAAAAATAGTTGCTGGCAGGCTCACAGTTGGCAAACTCACAGGAGCAGTCCCACCAAATGTGGAGTTCACCAAGATCCTCTCTTACTGTTCTCCCCAGATCGCGGCTGCTCTCAGACTCTTCGACTACGTTCTCACACAGAGTCACCATCACAGCCACGCGTGTTTCACTGATCTCCTACCCCACCCCCACATTCTTGTTCTGTCCCCGACCCCTTCCTTCCTGATGAAGGGCTGTGGCTCGAAACATGGACTGTTTATTTCCCTCCATCGATCCTGCTTGAGTCCCTTTTCCTCTAGCATTTTACTGCATGTGTACTGCTGGGGTGAGGAAATTTCTCCCATTTTCCCTCCAGGCAGAGTAAATATGCCCAGAACTCATGCACACGGCAACGCAGGTACACAGAATGGTGAAAGTGACATTTGGCATGCTATCTTTGTCGGTCAAAGCACCGAGTACAGGAGTTGACAACGGTACATGACAATGGGAGAGCCTATTGGAATATCATGTGCAGTTCTGCTTACCCAGCCAGAGCAAGAATGTCACTAAGCCAGGAAGGGTGCAGAAAAGATTCACAAGGATGTTATTGGGATTGGAAGCCTTGAGTTACATGGCCAGGCTAGGACATCTTCCTCTAGCTACAAGGCCAACGAGGGAGCTTACAGATTTATAATATCACAGGGCCTAGATAAGGTGAATGGTCGTGATCTGGGATAGGAGTTTTCCCAATGGTATGTCACCAAAAGGACTAGCAAATTTCTACGGATGTACCATGGGGGGCATTCTAACTAGTTACATCACCGTCTTGGGGCCATGGCACAGGATTAGAAAAAAGCTGAAGAGTGTTGTAAACTCAGCCAGCTCCATCATGGGCACTAGTCTCCCCGGCATCAAGGACATCTTCAAAATGAGATGCCTCAAAAAGGCGGCATCCACCATTAAACTCCACCATCATCAAGGGGAGACGCCATCTTTTCATCACTACCGCCAGGTGCTTGAAAAAACATTTTAGGGACAGCTTCTCGTTTCTGCCGGATTTATGAATGGACAATGAACACAGCTTCACTATTTCTGTTCTCTCTCTGCACTGCCATTTTTGAAATACATATTAAATTGTACGTTATAATATATTTTATGTATTGCACAGTACTGCTGCCACAAAAACAAATATCATGACGCATGACAGTGATAATAAACCTGACTAGTTTTAGAATCAGAGGATTTGGGGAAAATTTAAAACTGGACTGAAAGGGCAACTTTTTTTTTTAAAAAACACTGAAGTTGGTGGGTGGATAGAATGTAGTACCAGAAGTTGTAAAGGTGGGTAGAGAATCAAAATTAATATCAGTAGCATGTCATGAAATAAATACACATTTTAACCATATTATATAATAGATAAGTAGTGCAAGACAGAAATAGCAAAAGTAGTGAGCTAGTGTTCAGAAATCAGATGGCAGCAACAAGAATAAGGCATGACCTGGGTGATGCGGATCCTTAGTGATGGACACCACTTTTCTGAGGTATTGCTCCCACACCTCAACGGTTCAAGAAGGCAGCTCAACACCACCTTCTCAAGGGCAACTAGGGATGGGCAATAAATGCTGGCTTAGCTGGTGATGCCCACATCCCATAAATCAAATTTTAAAAAAAATTGCAACACAGATTAAAAAAAAAGGGATTTGGACAGGTACATAGAGAGAAGAGGCTCAGAGGGGAATGGGCCAAACAGGCAAATAGGACTGGCTCAGGTAGGCAGCATGGTTGGCATGGACACATTAAGCCAAGGGGCCCGTCTCCATGCAGTACAACTATGACCATGTTGTACAACTTTTTGAGGCCGGTTCAAGGTTTGGCATAATTTATTGCCAGTAAAAAAATCTTTCCAGAGAATAAAGTACGCAGAGAGGTTGCTGCCAAGATGATTAGAAATGTAAATACTGTGCAATGCTAGGCTGACTGTGAAGAATTCTAGATCCTATAGTCCAAATAAAGGCTACAGTGACAGTGAAGAGACGAAAATAATTTACAAGGTCAACTTCAGAGTAGCCATCATGAAAGGCAGTAGTAAAATTGAACATTTGAATTGTTAAATTAATGAAGCTGTCTGTCCAAGCTTTATGGGATTCCCATTAACCCCCTCCCCCCAAAAAAACCCAATAACAAGTATTTCAGCAATTCTCTCTAGAGACTGAAAGAATTCAGGGTAAATTAGTAAAGATTAGGGTACAAAGTTGAGGCAGCATTCTTTGTGAAACAGCTCTTCCACCACACAGCTGGCGGATGAGTTTCTCAGAAACATTCTGTTGCAATACAGTGGGAAGCAGCTGAGAAAGCTTCTTAAAGTGGCAGCAATCACTATAACAGACAAGGGGTTCTATGGGGTAGGACACCAGCTAATAAATACACTCAGTGGCCACTTTATCAGGTACAGTAGAACCCAGTGCGGCCGTCTGCTGTTGTAGCTCATCCACTTCAAGGTTTGACGTGTTGTGCATTCAGAGATGCTCTTCTGCACACCACTGTTGTAGTGTGTGTGTGTGTGTGTGTGTGTGTGTGTGTGTGTGTGTGTGTGTGTGTTTGTTTTTGCAATCCTGTCAGCTTGAACCAGTCTGGCCATTCTCCTCTGACCTCTCTCATTAACAAGCAGTTTCTGCCCACAGAACTGCTGCTCACTGGATGTCTTTTGTTTCTCACACCATTCTTTGTAAACTTTACAGCAGGGGTTCCCAACTTGGGGTCCATGGACCCCTTGGTTAACAGTAGGGGTCCGTGGCATGAAAAAAATTGGGAACCCTTGCTCTGGAGATTGTTGTACAAGAAAATCCCAGGAGATCATCGGTTTCTGAGATACTCAAATCACCCCATCAGGCACCGACAATCATTCCATGAGCAACGTCACTTAGATCACGTTTCTTCCCCATTCTAATGTTTGGTCTGAACAGCAACTGAACCTCTTCACCATGTCTGCATGGGTTAAGCACTGAATCGCTGCCATAATTGGCTGACTAGATATTTACACATGGTTACACAGACATACCTAATAAAGTGGCCACTGAGACTGCAGACTTGTGTTAAAACCAGGAATCACAATGAAACCATTAAGTATTTAATCTCGTTAATAAAGGATAATTGATGATGTGTTAACATCAAGTACTGGAATACAAACATGGTGACGCACAAATTCAATAAAACTTGCTTCCTGCAGCATTACAGAATATAAATTATACAATGATATAAAAACTATGCGAAATAAGGCAAAATGCTGGGGGAATTCAGTGGGTCGAGCAGCATCTATGGAGAGGAACAAATAGTCGCTATTTCAGGCCGAGAGCCTTCATCAGAACTGACGAAGGTCTTGGTCCAAAATGTTGACTGTTTATTTTTCTGCATAGATGCTACCTGACCTGATGAGGTCCAGCAGCATTTTGGGTGTGTTACTTTGCATTTCCAGTATCAGTAGAATCTCTTGCGCAAAGCAAGACACATAGCAAAGAAAAAGACAAGTATTTAAGAACATGTAGACTTGAACCTTGAGTTTACATATTAAGAGAATTAATAAATAAAGAACATTCTGAAGTATATAAAGGGTCACTAAGATTGCCTGTTGGGAATTCAGCAGAATGAAAGGAATTTTACTGGGAACACCAGTGTGGAACTCTCCACAGGAGTAGTGACATGACTAATGGGAATCACAAGGCAGACAACTGCACAAACAAACAGGAAGCTGGCATTGTATGGAATGAGCAGAAGGTACCTCAAGAGGAATAACAGCTCCAGAACATGGCTGTTGAAGCAAAAATTCTACTACTTAGAATATACAGCATCATCACAACATTTGAGTTGCACCTATAGCCTAATGCTAAAGCTCTCAGGAAGAATTTTGAAATTTATGTCACTAAGTTCTACCTGCTGTTATAAGACTGTAAGACAAATCTACCTCATTAAGGCCTTGCATCTTATTTTCTACCTGCACTTACACTATCTCGTTGTATTGCCATAATGAAATGAAATGCTGGATGGTAAACTACACAACTTTTTCCAACTGTTGAGGAGGAACTTCTTCTCCCAGAGAGTTGTGGAGGTGTGGAACGTGCTGCCTCAGAAGGCAGTGGAGGCCAATTCTCTGGATGCTTTCAAGAAGGAGCTAGATAGGTATCTTATGGATAGGGGAATCAAGGGTTATGGGGACAAGGCAGGAACTGGGTATTGATAGTAGATGATCAGCAATAATCTCAGAATGGCAGTGCAGGCTCAAAGGGCCGAATGGTCTACTTCTGCACCTATTGTCTATTGTTACCTCAGTACCAGTTTCAATAATTTTACTTATGGAGATACAACGGGAAACAAGCCCTTTCAGTCCTTTGAGACACACCGCCCAGCAATCCCCCGATTTAATCCCAGCCTAATCACTGGACAATTTACAATTAATCCACCAACCAGTAAGTCTTTGAACTGTGTGAGGAAACCACAGCACCCAGAGGAAACCCACGCGGCCCTGGGGAGACGGACACACGCCTTACAGACAGTGGCAAGAATTGAACCTGGGTCGCTGGTACTGTAAAGCCTCGTGTTAACCACTACCCCACTACCTTACAGTGCTGCCCCAATAGTAAAGTTTAAATTGGAAAAAGCCATCTCAAAGAACAAAGCCCATTAAATGAATCACAGGAAATAATAGTTAGGTTAGATGACCCAGAACATTAGCCCAAAGAAGCAGTAAAGCACAAGAGAAAGTAAAGGAAACAGCTGTTGAAGATATAGTGGAGACTGAATGAGAGCAGAATTACAACAATGTATTTACAGAGACGAAATACTACAGCACAGAAACAGGCCTTTTGGCCCATCAAGTCCATGCCAACATGATCTGCTTGGTCCCATGTACCCACACTCAGACCATAGCCCTCCACACCCCTTCATCCCACGTTTAAATCAAACTCGCATCCAACATCTCCACGGGCACCCGCTGAGTGAAGAGCCCCCCCCCCACCCCGTAAACATTTCACTTTTCATCCTTAACCCATGACCTCTACTTGCAGTCTCACCCAACCTTAGTGGAAAAAGCCCGCTTGCATTTACCTCCTAGTTTTCTGTTCTTCTTTCAAATTTCCTCTTATTCTCCTGCGCTCCAGCAAATAAAGTCCGAACCTATTCAACTTTTCCTCTATAACTCATGTCCTCAAGTCCTAGCAACATCCTTGTAAATTTTCTCTACACTCTAACTAGCTCCTTGGTATCCTTTTAGGTAGGTCTTGGTTAGAGACAACATTAGGAAAAGGAGATTCTATGAGAGGATGTGAGTGGGCGAATAAAACAAAGTTTGCTACAATGTTCGCTTATTGTTATCTAACTTAAACGGAACGGCAAGTACATCTTTAACGATCTGTCGATACACTCCCGGATGGAATCGAAGCAAGATGCCGCCTTTAGTTTTAACTGGCGGGTCCAGTCAGGGGGGTAGGGGGGTGGGGAATGTGAAATCCGACTGACGCTCACTTCCAAACTACCTCCAGTTTAAAACTGCACTTACAATTCGGTTTACTGACAAAACAAGCGCCATGCAAAACGAGGTCCAACAACAGATACCAGTGGGCTTGAAACGACTGTTTAAAGAGAGAGAAAAAAAGCTTGCGACTGGCCAGAAGTTTATCTCTGTCCCAAAACTTCGACCTGCTGTGTTTTCGATTTGATACATTTCGTGCTCTGGAATGAAACCACGAGAGATAATCATGTGAATAATTAACTCCCCCCCCCTTACAAAAAGTTTTAGTTTTTAATCCACATTTACCTGGCAAATTATCTCTGCCACAGACGAGTGCATTCACACGAGCCTCCCTACTTTGATCGCGTCTCCTTCGGGGGTTACTCCGTCTTTGCTTTTGGAACTGCTCCTAAAACAATGTTCTTACAAAGCCAACCCCTACCTCGGTCAAGCGTAGAATAAGGGAAAGAACTCTTCAATTGGCTATAAGCGCTAGCCCAGGTGCTCCTTCCTTCTGAACATTCCCCAACAAGGATTGGCTTGTGAAATCTCCCAATGGACAAAAGGAAGAGCAAACATTTCTTGGGTGTTCGCTCCCGCCCGCTCCGTTTATAACTAATCGGAAATGAACAAGTGTATTTTTGTACAAGATGTTTGGGAGCAGAATGGAGAGATGACGGCTGTTTATAGATTTAAATTAAAACAAAGCTAGTGTACTTCTGGCACGATTTTACTTTGATCACTTTGTTGGTGAAAGAGGATTAAAGTTTACCTTTCTGTAATCATGACACAGGCATACTGTACTAAAAACAAACTCCCACCCACACTCTGAAATACTTGTACAGGCACAAGTCTTAACACAGACGTTCGTATATAGATACAAATACACACACATGCATTCAGTGGCCACTTTATTAGCTATATTTGCTCCTTAATACAAATATCTAATCAGCCAATCATGTGGCAGCAACTCAACACATAAAAGCATGCAGACATGGTCAAAGGGTTCAGTTGTTGTTCAGACCAAACATCAAAATGGGGGAAGAAATGTGAACATGGTGTCAGATGGATGGTTTGAGTATCTCAGAAATTGATGATCTCCTGAGATTTTCACCCATAACAGTCTCTAGAGTTTAGAGAAAATGGTACGAAAAACAAAAAAAAACATACAGTGGGTAGGAGTTCAGTGAGTGAAAAATGAGAGAGGTCAGAGGAGAATGGCCTGACTGGTTCACGGTGACAGTAACGCAAATAACCACAGTGGTGTGCAGAAGAGCATCTCTGAATGAACAATATGTCAAACCTTGAAGTGGATAGGCTAGAACAGCAGAAGACCACACCAGGTTCCATTCCTGTACCTAATAAAGTGGCCACTAAGTGTATGTCTACAGATTCACACTGACATATATGGAAAGGTATAAATACTTGCATAGGGTACCTTCCATACACAAACAACACAGACAATTGTAATTAGCACAACAGTACAGATATTCAGATACAAAGTTACAGACACAAATATGCATCAGCTCCATAGATACACACACTAATATGCAAAATCAGACAGACATACAAAAAGAAAAGATCTTAAGCAACACGCACAAAATGCTGGAAGAACTCAGCAAGTCACACAGCATCTATGGAAAAGAGTAAACAGTCGACATTTCAGCCCAAGACCTTTATGAATATCAACATATAGACACACACAAACACTTACATAAAACTGCAGATACAAGCACACACACACACACACACACACAATCATAGACACACATACACACAGACATACAAATACATATGTAAACAGCAATAGCTTAAACGTAAAGCCAAAAACTCATAAAAATGTGTACAGATACAGAAAGAAAGGTATTCAGTACATTCACAATTTCTTTACTGTCCAACCAACGTATGCTATCATACACACAAAAATAAACCACTCCAAACATGTGCACATAAGCACATGCACAGATTGTGAAGTGAAACACACAAATTATTCAGTTGAAGTTCTGAATCTCTTTAAGTTTCTCTTAGGCATGATGTTTCCTGTAAAATATAATAAAACATTAAAAAATTTAATTATTGATTCAAATTCAGATTTTCTTTTATATGTACATTGAAACATACAGTGAAATGCATCATTTGTGTTATCAATCCTGGGGGCAGTCCGCAAGTGTCGCCACACATTCTGGCACCAATATTGAAAGTCCACCATGTTTGCAGAACAATACAGAACACAATAAGCAACAAGACAACAACAGCAAAATAGGTCACATTCCTCCTTTCCACCCACTCACCCACACACACATGCACACTCCTCCAACCAAAGGACAGGTCATCTTCAACCTCCTCCAACAGACCTGGGCTTTGACTAGCAAGCATCGGGTCTCCTTTGACTTTCCCAGTGGACTTGCAGAGATACACACAGACTCTGGCCTTTGGGCTTTAACATGGACAGTTGATTCGCCTTCGGACTTTGATCTGGAAATTGATATTAATAACCTGCTGTTTAACTCTCATGGCAAGTGCAGGCAGGGTAGGGCACCCTGTCCGGTTACTACTGACCTACCAGTAATGTAGTCAGGTCACTGGTCTGAGTGCTACTGGTACCATGTAACCCAGTACCACCTGTTGCATGGTCGGGTGGTCGGCGACTAAACCGGCTCCTGGTGAGCCTGGTGAGGAGGGTGGCTAGACACCCTGCAGGACGAAAAACAAGACCTGTCAAAGGGCAGATGAACCCTCTCGTAGGATCAATGGTCATCTAGCAAACACGTGCCCTGAAGCACAGAAAAGGCATCCCTTGCATCGAAGCTTGGTCTGGCCATTCACTGCAACAGAACTTTCCCCAGCCGTCTTGGACCCCACCGTGCCGCTGGATCCAGGAGGGGATGTCGAGAGGGTGGTTCTGGACCTGTGCAACCCCCTACTCACCTAAGATCCATTCACACAGACGCTGTTCCTTTTGAAAGGAACCGTCATCATCCTATGGGATGGATGGATGGATGGAGGGAGAGAGAGAGAGAGACCAGTGCACTGATCTGGCAGCTGCTTTAGAGTACAAAATCTGAGACCAGGTTAAAACTAAACTCATTGCTATAGATGTCACTTACTTCAGTCTACTGATGACTGCTTCATAATGGTTCTCTCTCTCCAAGGGACCTGTAAGTGATGTTAGATTCCTTCATGCCTTTATATAACAGACTTGACCTCTCCGTACATGCTCCAAGAAGGCCCTTTACTAACATTTGCCTGGCCAGGTGGATAGGTAGGAGGCTGTAGAGAAGGATGTGAGGCTCCTTGCCTTGATTCATTCCCAGTAGCTGTGTTAAAGAGGACTTGCTGATTTATAGGATGTTTCCCGAGCCACGCGCCATGACAGACATCAAATAAATTGGATAATTGCTTTGTTATAATAGGCGTGGCATGGTAGTGTAGTGATTAGGTTAACACTATTACAGTGCCAGTGACCTGGGTTCAATTCCACCAATGTTTGTAAGGAGTTTGTACGTTTTTCCCGTGACCATGTGGGTTTCCTCTGGGTGCATTCTCCCCGTCATTAGGTTAGGGTTACTCAGGGTTTTGAGGATGCTTGGATTGAAAGGCCATAAAGGCCTACTCTGCACTGTATTGTTAAGTAAATAAATGAATACAATTTCTGCTAAAGAATTCTGAATAAAAAATAATTCTTCTCAACAGAATAACTTGGTCATGTTGGCACCATAGAGTAGTGGTTAGCACAATGCTTCACAGTACCAGTGCTGGAGGAACTCAGCAGGCCAGGCAGCTTCTATGGAAAAAAGTACAATCAACGTTTTGAGTTCCTCCTGCATTTTGTGCGTGTTGCTGGGATTTCCAGCATCTGCCGATTTTCTCTTGTTTCCTCTGGGTGCTCCAGCTTCCGGAGAGATACCGGTTAGTACGGGTCACGTGGGCAAAATTGGGCGGCACAGGCTGGTTGGATTGAAAGGGTCTGAAAGGTATTCTATCACTAAATAAAGTTAAAATCGTCATATCCGCAGAGGTACAGTGAAAAACTTGAATAGCATACAGGTTAATTCATTACAACAGTGCATCAACTTGGTGAAAGATGCTCCCTGGTCTGCCCGAAACTTGTTGGTTGTCCAGCAAAATGAGGTGCCCAGAAGGGAACGCTGCTGACTGGTTGCTGGAGTAAATGCTGAGGGTTGTACTGAAGCTTGGTGCAGCCAAAGCAAAATCTCCGTAGGGAACAACCGTAGTCTAGAGTCCTTCCTCTGGTGGAAATGGAGGGGCTAGGTCAGGTGGGGAAGCCCTTCAAACATTGAAATAGTGTATCAGCCCACACGAGAGGTAATGGGATGCTGGATTAGAGAGTAGAATTATGATTTTTCTTGTATTTTTTTCATAGCTTTTTTTCTGATACTTGCTTGCATTTTTATATAATCATCTACATATATGTTCACAGAATTTTCCCAGTATAGAAGCACAAACACCTGAATCCAACTGGGGCTACAGATTTTCAAAATTAACACTACTCAATGTATTAACCATATGGCACTAAGGATATAAAAGCTTTTTTTTTTGCATTGTGTATGTATGTGGATCAATATGGGGTGGAGATTGAGTTTGTAAATCTGGCAGGAGTAAGGGATATTCGGAGTGGCAAGGGTGGAGCACCGGGGGTGGGGGTGGTTGGCACTAGAGCAGACACTCCCAGTCCTCCTGAGACACCACGCAAGGTCATTTGATTCCAAACAATTGGCTTATTGATCATTCCAGAATGAGTCTCAGGTGCTTCCCAAGCGTCTCTATTGTGGTCTGAGAGCGGGAAGGGGGCAGGGAGAGGGGAATCATGGTTGGGAACAGGAAAGGGAGAGAGGATGGCATGGGTAGCACCTGAGACACATTCTGCAATGATTAGTAAACCAATTGTCTGGAATCAAATGACCTTGCGTGGTGTCTCAGGACTGGGTGTGTCTGCACCTGTGCCAACCACCCCGGTCCTGGTGCTCCACCCTTGCCTCTCCTAATATCCCCTACTCCCGCCAGATTTACAAACTCACTATCCACACCACGTTGACGGATACTTACACCACATTGCAAAAGTCTTAGACACCCTAGCTATAAATATGTGCCTAAGAATTTTGCACAGTACTTGTATACATATTTTATTATTATGAAAAAAGTGAGCATTGCTTGCACCATTGTTGTAATTGGGATGATTCTGGATTATGGGGAACACACTCCCAGTCTCAGTATTTACATCTCTCAAAGTTCGTAAAGTCCGGCAGTGCACTGTTTATGTCAGGACAACCTTTGTGTCAGGACAACCTGTCTTTGACCTTTGGAAGTTGACAAAGATCCTGGTTTATAAAGATGTTGTTCTGTTTACCTACTCCATCTACTGCTGCCACATGCAGACACCTATCAGCAGTCAAATCAAGTGAAGTTTAATGCACAGGTATAGTGAGCTATGGGTACAATGCAAAACTTACTTGCAGCAGCATCGCAGACACATAGCATTAGAAACACAACAGTCACCAAAAAAAAACCCAAAAGCTAAACAAATTATGCAAAAATTATACAGGAAAGAACACAATTAGAACAAATAAAACTGAAATCTATGGTAGTACAAGGAGGTCATAGTGTTACTATAATGAGATAATGATTTGGGTTGTGTTGATTCGGTCATGAACAGAAAAGATTAAGGGAGATGGCTTTTCTTGAACCTGTTGTTTTAAGCTTCTGCACCTTCTGCCTGATGGTAGCTGTGAGAAGATAGCTTAGCCCAGATGATGGGGGTCCCTCAATGATAAATGGTGCCATTCTGAGGCAGCACCTCCTCTGGATACTATTGATGGTGAGAAGGGATTTGGTTATGATGTATTGGTCAGAGTGCACTATTCTCTACAGTGGAGGACCAGCAGACAGTCCAGGCATCCTCCATAGAGAGCAGTGAAACCTTATGCCAGTGGAGTAAGCATCAATGGATTGACCACACTGTACAGATGCCCAGAAACAATCCCCCCTGCCAAATTTTTCTTCCCCACTGGGCAATACTCAAAATATGGCCAAAAAGAACAGTATAACAGTCCCCAGGTTTTCATGGTTTTGTTTCTGAGACCCAACCGTGAACCAAACTTAACAGTAGCAAAACTGACTAAAACAGTGTGTGGAGATGATCAACACGCCAACTGCTGGAAAATCTCAGCAGGTCAGGCAGCGTCAATGGAGGGAAATTGTCAGTCGGCATTCTGGGTCGTGGCTGTTCATCTGGACTGGGAGAAGGTCACAGAAGCAGTGGTTATTGGGAGAGTGAGTGGGCAGTGGACGAGCAGGTGCTTTCATTCAACACACATCAAAGTTGCTGGTGAACGCAGCAGGCCAGGCAGCATCTCTAGGAAGAGGTACAGTCGACGTTTCAGGCCGAGACCCTTCGTCAGGACTAACTGAAGGAAGAGCTAGTAAGAGATTTGAAAGTGGGAGGGGGAGGGGGAGATCCAAAATGATAGGAGAAGACAGGAGGGGGAGGGATGGAGCCAAGAGCTGGACAGGTGATTGGCAAAGGGGATATGAGAGGATCATGGGACAGGTTGTTTGTTGTTTGTTGTTTGTCAGGTACTTTCATTGACTGAATGAGTCTGCTCAGTGCTCCCAGCTTGGCTTGGTAAGACCCAGCCTCTGACTGTTGCAGCTCAGGGTGGGGTGTGATGTGGAGAGAAGACCATAAGACATAAGAGCGGAATTAAGCCATTCAGGCCATCGAGTCTGCCCTGCCATTCCATTGTGACTGATCCTGGATCCCGGTCAACTCCATTGTGTCTCCACACACTGTTTTAGTCTGTTTAACTACTGTTTAGTTTGGTTCACGGATGGTTCTCAGAAACACCTGCTTTCTTGCCAAATCCTTTGATGCCCTGACCGATCAGGAAACGACCAACTTCCAACTTAAATATATACACCGACTTGGCCTACACCGCAGTCTGTGGCAGAGCATTCCACAGTTTTACTATTCTCTGGCTAAAAAAAAAATCCTCCTTACCTCTATTCTAAAGAATCACCCCTCATTTTTGAGGCTGTGCCCTCTAGTTCTGGATACCCACAGCATAGGAAACATCCTCTCCACATCCACCCTATCTAGTCCTTTCAACATTTGGTAGGTTTCAATGAGATCCCCACGTAGAACAATACTCTATTCCCAGAAAACGCTTGTAGCCCCACAGTTGCCTGTAAATCCGTTCTGCTGGCCTCCCAAATGCCAGATGAGGCTGTACATGTCAGGTGTCTGTAATCTGGAGTGGATGAATAACGGTATGGGAAAAGAGGTCAGAGGTCAAGTTTCTAAATTTGCTGATGACAAGACAGATAGAAAGGTTACAAGGGGATATTGATAGGTTAAGAGAGTGGGCAATGTTCTGGAATATGGAGTACAATGTGGAAAAATGTTGCAATAGTCCATTAAGGGAAGGAAAATGAAAAAGAGAAAGATCCACAAAGTGCTGGAGAAAGTCACCAGTAAGTCAAGCAGCACCTATAGAATGAAATTTGTTGTTCCTGTTTGCACTTTGTTGTGCATCAGGTGGCAACCTTGCCATTTCCTTCGCATTTGTCTGTTTTTTTTCACTAGGTTGAGTTGCTAGCTCGACGCTCAACCTTATATGGATGGAAAGTGTGCAAGGAGATGTCCAGATTTGGACACAGGACGACTCGCCTTGAAGTCTGGTGCAGATATCGCTACACCACCGGCCGACAAATGGAAGGGAATAGGCAGTTGACATTTCGGGCCAAAACCCTTCATCAGGACTGTAAAAGAGGATTCATTTTCATTCAATCAGGGAAGATACTTAAAAGAAACCCAAGAGATAATCTCTTTATAGAGAGGGCCCTAAATTCCTGGAACGAGCTGCCAGTGGAAGTGGTCAAGGTGGTTACAACTGCAACATTTAAGAGGCATTTGGGTAGGTACATGGAGGGGAGAGCCTTAGAAGGTTATGGGCTGAACGTGGGCAACTGGAACTAGCAGTGTGGATGTGGTGGTCAATATGAACCAGTTGAGCCGAAGGGCATGTCTCCGTGCTACGTTATTCTATGACTTAAAAAAAAGCTCATAATCTAAAAGATGGGAGAATGCAGAACCCTATGAAGCAGAGATATCTAAGGTGCTAGCACATGGTTCGTAAAAGGTTATCCAGAATGTACTGTAGTAATTAGATTCAGATTCAGATTTATTCAGCACATGTACATCAAACACAGTAAAGTGAGTCGTTTGCATCAACAAGCAATGCAACTTGAGGATGTGCTGGGGGCAGCCCACAAGTGTTGCCATAGATACTATGCTCACCATGCTCGGCAGGACAACACAGAACACAACAGGCAACAAAACAACAACAGCAAATCAAGGCCCTTTCCACTCTCCCTCCCACCCACCCGCATGGACAGTCCTCCATCTCCAGGGCCGACCTCCAGGCTTTGGCCATTGGGCTTCAACTTCTGATCGGCCATTGGGAATTGATCACTGTTATCCACTAATTGTTCTTTCTTATTAGTCATAGGTGACTTTGATGCCATTCATTAAGGGGAACATGAGGGGGAAGTTCTTCACTCAGAGGGTGGTGAGAGTGTGGAATGAGCTGCCAGTGAGATTAGTGGATGTGGATTTGATTTCAACACTTAAGAGAAATTTGGATAGGTACATGGATGGGAGCGGTATGGAGGGCTAAGGTCCAGGTGAAGGTTCATGGGACCAGGCAGAATAACGGTTCGGAATGGACCTGTTTCTGTGACTCTATTACACTACAGTGGTCACTATATAGAGTTAACTGAATGTTATTGCAAAGGGAATTAAGTGCACAAAAAACAGAATTTTGCTTTAGTTACGTTGAGGAGAGCACATCTGCATTACAGTACTGGTCTCCTTATTTAAGAAAGGAAATTTCTGCATTGGAAACAGTTCACAGAAGACTGATACATGCAGTGGGTGGGTGGCGAGAAAAGTCAGACAGGCGGATGCTGAGGTTTAAAGTTGGGAGAGACAGATGTGAAATGCTGAGAAGTCATTACAGGATGAATGTAGAAAGCACTGTACATTTCCTCACAGAAAAAATCAAGGGGTTACTGTTTAAAAATAAAAGCAGTGCCAGAGGTTAGAAGCGAATTTGGTCTACTGGAGCTGCATCAGCACTAACTTCAGGAATGAGATTAGTTGACAGAAATTTGGAGTTTTATTCAGAAAATGGTGATTGATAGTAATCCAATTATTAATTTAAAATCTGTATATTGACAGGCGCTTGACATTTTTGACAATCCAGTTTTTCGCTCACTCAAGATATACCAATTCAGCAAGTTTCAACCATTGTGTTTAAATAACTAAAACAAATCTCACAGCAGATCTTGGTCCTTATTGAATAAGCTAAGTACTTCTCGTTAGTCAACAAGTGCGTTTTCCCCATAACCCTTAATTCCCTTGCCATGCAAAAATCTATTTAACTGGATATATTTAATGAGGTACTGTTCCACGGACTGAAATTTCCAGAGATTTACTGCTCTCTGGAGAAAGTAGTGGGGGCAGCTTGGTAACCTAGTGGTTAGCTCAACGCCTTACAATGCCAGCTGTAAGATCAGGCTTCAATTTCCGCTGTTGAGTGTGTGACCTAGTTTCAGGAACAGCTTCTTCCTCCTCCAGCATCAGATTTCTAAATGGACAATGAACACATGAACTCTTCCTCAGTATTTTTCTCCCTCTTTTTGCACATCTTATTTAATTTATTTTTTAATGTCTACTTCTTATTGTAATATATGGACGTTATTATTATGTATTGCACTGTGCTGCTGCTGCAAATCAACAGATTTCATGACGTGTGCTGGTGATATTAAACCTGATTCTGATTCTGAGCACCTGGGTTTCCTCCGGGTGCACAAGTTTCTTCCCACATTCCAAAGATGCACGATACAGTTACTGAGTTGTGAGCATACTATGTTTGTGTGAAACTTGGTGACATTTGCGGGCGGCCCTGCACAATCCTCAATGATTTGATCTAATTTGGCGCAAGCAATACATTTCACTGTTTGTTTCAATGTACACGTGACAAGTAATCTCCTCACCTCTGTCCTGAATCTACTCCCCTGAATCTTGAGGTTATGTCCCCTAGATCTAGTCTTGCTTTCCTGACTCCATCTTATCTCTCTCTTTCATAACTTTACAGGTTTCTATAAGATCCCCTCTCATTCTTCTGAGTTCCTGCATGCATACTTCCCTCCACAGATGCTGCCTGACCCCCTGAGTTCCCCGGCAGCTCATCTTTTGCTCCAGATTCCAGCACCTGCAAACCCTTGCATCTCCATAAGTGGGGCGCATGGACTCAGTGGGCAAAAAGGGTCCTTTTCCAATTTGCAGGTGCCTTATGACTTGAAGACTACTAGAGCTTAAAAAAAAAATCGCGTCTACTTTAGTGCGGGAAATTGAATTGTTAAAACTAAGCAGAACTTGAAGTTGATACCTGTGGAGTTTGTCTGTGACAGGTAGAGGAGGTGTATCGTATATCATGTCACCTTGGTTATTACAATAGGCTTAATTCATTGACTTTGAAGTGTTTTCTGCCGCACTGTGATTGGTTGGTGGTTGCTGCCCCGACTCCGACAACAAACTGAACAGGTTGTGCGAATTGTACTACCCCAAATCAAAAGAAACGGCTTGTATTTAGATCCTCAGACAAATCTGCTCTTTACTGAAATAGAAACCTTCAGGTTATGGTGCTTGGAAAAGGGGGAATGCGGACAATTTCATGACCGTCACTAAATTGCATCTCAGTAGAAACCATTCAGGATTCGTCACCCAAGAAGCTTTATTCCGCGGCCGGCCGCCGGTCTCGACCTTCCGCCACTCCCCCCTCAGCAGACGAACATGCACAGGTCGCGGCTGGAGATGGAAAACAAGGAGCTGGACTTCCACTTTGAGATCGTCAACGTGCAGTTCAACGAGCTGGGCCGCTACGTGCTGAGGCTGGCGGTGGAGAACCCGCTGCTCGAGGGCTCGGCGGCCGGCGTCAGGCTCCTGGTCAACGGCGGCGGGGCCCTCCACACCAACTGGACAACCACCGACGTGGTGGCCCAGACGGGCCTCGGCGAGATCCACACCGTGGCCAGGAGGAAATTCCTCTTCAGACTTCCCAAAGGTAGGCCACACACTCGGAAATGATGAAGCACCCTCTCGGTTTAGGTATCCAGCCGGTTGGGTGTGGAGGTACAGAGAGAGGCAGGAGTCCAGGATGTGCTCAGTTGGTGTCTTCTTCTGTCCCATGGTCATACAGCACAGAATCTCCCCAACTGGTTCATGCCGACCAAGGTGCCCATTCTGAGTTATTCAGGAGAAAATAATGAGCAACACACACACAAGATACTGGAGGAACTCAGCAGGCCAGACAGCATCAATGGAAACGAGTACAGTCTACGTTTCGGGCCGAGACGTCGACTGTATGTTTTTCCATAGATGCTGCCTTGCATGCTGAGTTCCTCCAGTATCTTGTGTGTGTTGCTCGGATTTCCAGCATCTGCAGATTTTCTCTTGTTTGTGAGTAGAAAATAATGACTAGTTTATATGTACACCTTGGTTGGTATGGAGTACAGTATACATGATGGGCCAAATGGCCTAATTATACTTATACATCTTATGATCTATAAGCAATAGAAGCAGGAGTCGGCCATCTGATTCCTTAAACCTATACCGCTATTCTTTAACATCATGGCTGATCAGGCCCTGGACTCAGCTCCAACTATCTGCTCTTTTCCTGTAACCCTTAATTCCTCTACAATGTAAAAACCCATCCAGTTGTGTTTTAAATATATTTAGTGAGGTAGCCTCTACTGTTTCCCTGGTATGGTATGAAGGCAACACACAAAGTGCCGGTGGAACTGGGCGGGGGGGGGTTGGTGTCTGGCAGCGCCTATGGGGCGAAATGGACAGTCGACATTTCAGGTTGAGACTCTTCACCTGGACTGATGAAAGGCCCAAGTACAGATTCAGATGAAGGTCTCTACCCGAAAAGTTGACGGTTCATTTCCCTCTGTAGATGCTGCCTGTCCTGCTGAGTTCCTCCAGTGCTTTGTGTGCTGCTTCAAGTTCCAGCATCTGCAATCTTTTTCTCCAATCTTTTTTTCAGTGTCAGCAGAACAAAAGAGCTGGTCTTTGGCTCCAGGAATGGGGTGGAGTATATGCGCTTGTATTGTTATCAATGCTGATGAGGTGTAAATTTCTAGGTTTAAATTTCAGCATTCGCTTGCCTTTGTCCAATCACATAGTTGCCATGGCCAAGAAAACACGCCAACACCTCGACTTGCTGAGAAGGCCAAGTAAATTTGGCATGTCCCTAACGGTTCTCACCAAGTTTTTTATGGATGCAATAGAGATGGCAGTCTGTCTGGATGCATCACAGCTCTGTATGGCAATTGCCCTACCCAAGAATGGAAGAAATTGCAAAAAGTTGTGAACACAGCCCAGCCTGTTATGAAAATCAGCCATTGACTCGGTCTACATTTCCTGCTGCCTCAGGAAAGCAACACACATATTAAAAGACCCGTCATTTTCATTTCTCTCCCTTCCTTCGAGCAAAAAATACAAAAGCTTGAAAATAAGCACCACCAGACTCAACTATAGCTTCTATTCCACCGTTATAATAGTCATGAAAGGACCTCTTCCTCTTGTGCAATAAATGTGAATTCAATCTACCTTGCATCTTATTTGTCTACCTGCACTGCACTTCCTCTGTAACACTATATTCTCCATTCTGTATTGTTTTTCCTTTTGTACTATCCTAATGACTTGTGTTTTGGAATGATCTGCTGTTTGGCATGTGAACAAAAGCTTTTCATTGCATCTTGGTACATGTGGTGACAGTAAGCCAATGACCAATTACTCTGGACAACAATTGTTTTCAAAAGTGTTGTTTCCTCAGGATTTTTTTTTGGTTTATGATGGACTGCTTGAAGCTGACCTCAAATATAATTTCAAACTACTTGTATCATGTAGGAATTTGGAGAAACAAGAAATTAACTTGTATTGAATAATTAACTTGTTTTAGTTGAATGATGGTGCTGACGCTTTGCAATAGTTCAAATAAGCTAAAAATACTTTATTGCTGATTTTCGTCTGTACTCAGTAACTGAGGCTTCTTGCTGAAGTGCTCAACAATAATCAGCAAGCATGGGTGGATTCCAGTTCTCCATGACTGCAGTGTCCTGGTAAAACCTTTCACCATGCTCGTTACTGACAGCACCAAGACTTACAGGGAAGAAGTCTAAATGGGAATGCAGAAAATTAATCTTTAGTGACGTGTTGCACTTCATGGTTTTGTATGCTTGAAGTATGTTGTCAGCCAGCTGCTAGTCATTTGGTGCTCTGTAGTTACCAAGAAAATTTTCAACAACATCCTTGAATGTCTTCCATGAGATTTTCTTTGGTCCCACAAGAACTTCTTCCCTGTCATTGATGACCTGTTTGATTTGTGGACCAACAAAAATGCCTTCCTTAATCTTGGCATCAGTTCCTCTGACTTGAATTATGAATTGAAATAACAAATATAGGAAATTTCCAAAAAATGCTGCCCAACCTGCTGAGTTCCTCCAGCGTGTTGTGAGTGTTGCTTTGACCCCTGCATCTGCAGATTATTTTGTACTTAAACCTGTGCCCTGTAGTTTCTCACTCCGCAGCCCTGAGAAAGATTATGTGCATTCACCCTGTTGATGCCCCTTACATTTTTGTACATTTCTATAAGATCACACCTTATTCTTCTTCACTCTTGTGAATAAATTCCTGTCCCACCAGGAGAAGCTGAACCTCCAGTTGACATTATTATCATGAACACAAGCACGGTGAGATACAAGTACAATGGAAAACTTGCTTGATGCAGCGTCATAACGTAGCTACAGACAACACACAGATCATAAATTATGAGCACAAGAGATTCTGCAGATACTGGAACTCCAGAGTAACACACACAAAACGCTAGAGGAAATTGGCAAGTCAAGCAGTACCTATGGCGGGGTGTAAAAAGTCAGGCTGAGTCCCTTTATACATACAATTATACGATACAGTAAAAGGAGACTGTGAAAAGGCAAGATCTTTCTAAAACTTAAAAAAGAACAAAGACACAATCCATTGTCATACAAGAGGATGGTCAGTGGTGTTCTGTTGCTGAGGTAGGGTTTGGGTTATGCAGGTAGACTGAAGAACCTGGTGGTAATAGGTAAATAGTTATTACTGAACCTGGTAGTGAAGGACTATAGGCTTCTGTACCCTTTGCCCAATGGTAACAGTGAGAAGATGGTATGACCTGTGTGGTGGGAATCCTTGATGATAGTAGTTGCCTTCTTGATTGAAAGGGTCATGTTGCAGGGTCTCGATTGAAACATCAACTATTCTGTCCCCCTCCCACAGAATCTGTTTGACCCACCAAGTTCCTCCAGCAGATTGTGTGTTGCTCCAGATTCTAGTAACTGCATCCTTTTGTGTCTCATATGTTTAGTGAATGTATTTCAGCTTGAGGTACCGCATGGTACCTCGCCCTTCCAACCCAGTGAGCCCATGATGTCCAATTAAGCCTTGTAAACAATTAACCTACTATCATATGTCTTTGGAATGTGGGATGAAACTGGAGCACCCAAGGGAAACCCACACAGTCGTGGGGAGAGCGTACAAACTCCATACAGTCAGCAGCCGCTCCTAGGTTGCTGGTGCAGTAATAACGTTACACTAACCGTTATGCTACTGTGCTGCCCCTACACTGACCTGTAGCCCATGGTCAGTGTGATGTCTGTTTAATAACCCTATTAACGCTATTGGCAAAGCTGCAATTTGACCCCATGCTGGCAGGTGCAATTATTATCCGAGGAGGAATGATAGCTTGCAATTGCTCTCTGATTTTGTTCTAAGCTTTTACTACTGACTGTTACTAATGACTGTTGCATTGAGGATGATATTGAAACAACATTATTTCTACTTGTTATTCCTCCCATGTCTGATGCAGCAAGTAACAGTCTCACCTTGGAGTCAAAAGATTGTAGATTGAGTACTAGTGTGGTGGCCTGATCTCAAAATCCAGCCTGATGTTTCTGTTGTGGCACTAAGAAAGGTTAAAATTTAAATCCAAGCCAAAAAACCATAGAGTCTGCTCCTTCATTCATACATGACTGAATTTTTTTCAATCTGCTTTTCCTACCGTCTCCCCATAATTCTGAGCCCCTTTACCAATCAATGTTCCTTATCAATGTCTGCCTTAAGTATACCCAATGACTTGGCCTACATTGCCTTTTATGGCAACAAATCCTACAGATTCACCACCTGGCTGAAGAAGGTGTTATAGTTGAATGCATGCAGTACATGAAATAAGGTAGGTGATCTTGAGGTGCACTTAGAGATTGGTCGGTCTGATGTTGTGGGCATCACTGAGTCATGGCTGAAAGAAGACCGTAGTTTGGAGCTTAGCGTCCAAGGATACACCTTGTGTCGAAAGGACAGGTAAGTAGCCAGAAGGGGTGGGTGACTCTGTTGATAAAAAATGAATTCAAACCCTGAGAAAGAGATAACATAGGAATGGAAAATGTAGAGTCCTTGTGGGTAGAGTTAAGAAACTGCAAAGGTAAAAAGACCCTGATTGGAGTTGAACACCGGCCAGCAAATAGTAGCCAGAATGTGGGATACAAATTACTACGGGAGATAGGAAAGGTATGTAAAAGGGTAATGTTATGATAATCATGGGGGATCCCAATATTGGGGAAAATCAGGTTGGTGCTGGATCCCAAGAGGAGGAATTAGTAGAATACCTATGAGATGGCTTTTTAGGGCAGATTGTGGATGAGCCCACTAGGAGAAAGGCAATTCTGGATTGGGTATTGTGTAATTAACCGAATTTGATTAGGGAGCTTAAGGTAAAGAAACCCTCGAGAGGCAGTGATCATGATATAATTGAATTTATATTGCAATCGAGGTGGAGATGGAGAAGTTACTGGGATATTCAGGAGGTGCCACACATGAGGGTGCTTAGCAAGATAGGAGCCCATGGTATTACAGGATAGATATTAGCATGGGTAGAAGATTTGCTGACTGGAAGTAGGCAAAAAGTGGGAATAAAGGGCCTTATTCTGTTTAGCTGCTGGTGAGTAATGGTGTTCTGCATGGGTTGGTGTTGGGACTGCTTCTTTTCACATTATATGTCAATGCTTTGATAACGGAATTGATGGCTTTGTGGCCCAGTTTGTGGACGATACGGAAATAGGTGGATGGGCAGAAAATGTTGTGGAAGCAGTATCTGCAGAAGGACTTGGGCAGATTGGGAGAATGGGCAAAGAAATGGCAGATAGAATATAGTGTAGGGAAGTATATGATCATGTACTTTTGTAGAAGGAGTAAAGGTGTAGACTCTTTTCTTTACGAGGAAAAAAAATCAAAAATCAGAGGTGCAATGGGACCTGGGAGCCCTTGTGCAAGATCTCCTAAAGGTTATCTTGCAGGTTGAGTTAGTGATAGGGAAGGCAAATGCAATGTCAGCATTTATTTTGAGGGAACTAGAATATAAAAGCAAAGATGTAATGTTGAGGCTTAATAAGACATTGGTCTGACTGCACTTGAAATATTGTGAGCAATTTTGGGCCCCTTATCTAAAAGATGTTCTGGCATTGGAGATGGTCCAGAGGAAGTTCATGAGAATGATTGTGGGATTGAAAAGGTTAATGTATGAGGGGTGTTTGATGGTGAATGGCCTGTAATTGTTGGAGTTTAGATATGAGAGGGGACCTCACTGAAACCATCTAATATTGAAGGGTCTGGATAGAATGGATTTCCTATAGTGGGTAAGTCTAGGACCAGAGGGCACAGCCACAGAGTAGAGGGACATCCATTTAGAACAGCGATGAAGTGAAATTTCTTTAACCAGCGGGTAGTGAATCTGTGGAATTCACTACCACAAGTGCTGTGGAGGACATGTCATTGAGTATATTTGAAGCAGAAGTTGATAGGTTCTTGATTATTCAGTATCAAAGGATTCAGGGAGAAGGCAGGAGAACAAGATTGAGAGAAACAGTAAATCAGCCATGATGGATTGATGGAGCAGACCTGATGGGCTGAATGGCCTTTCTGCTCCTATTTCTTAAGATTTTATGGTCGTAAGAAATTCCTCCTCATCTTTTTTCTAAAGGATTATCCCTTTAATCCTTTTATTCTGAGTTTATGCCTTAGACTGTTATTTTTGTAAGCAACCTAAGGATGTGTTGCAAAAGAATGCAAACATTCATGACTGGCTGGCTCAAAAATAGACCTTGAGTTAATCCCACAATCCAATTCGAACTCTCCAGATTATGGATCTTTGTGCCCATCTAGCTGATCTTTCGATATGAAGAATGGGTTCCGCTAACCTCTCAGACAGTGAATTCCAAAACCCTACCACTTGATTGTCAACTCTTTCCTTGCCCTTCCACTGATTTTTCTAAATGTACAGCCTCTGATCACGAACCTATTTGCTAAGGGATACAGGCAATTTCGGCCAGTAGGGACACATCTGTATTAATCCCATCCCATCTGATTTCCCTCTTAACCCTTTGCTTCTCAACTGCCTACCACCTCCCTCTATTGTCCCTCCTCCTTCCCTTTCTCCCCTGATCCACTGTCCCCTTCTATCAGATTCCTTCTTCATCAGCCCTTTACCTTTTCCACCTGTCACCCCTCAGCTTCTCACTTCATCTTCCTCCCTCACCCTCTCACCACCCCCTCACCTTGTTTCACTTATGACCTGCCATCTTGTAATCCTTTCCCTTTCCCACCACCTTATTCTGGCTTCTTCCCCCTTCTTTTCCAGTAGTGATGAAGGTTCTCAGCCTGAATAACTGTTTATTCCTCTCCGTAGAGGCTGCTTGACCAGCTGAGTTCTTCTGGTATTTTGTGTGTGATGCTCTGGATTTCCAGCTTCTGTGGAATCATTTTCATTTAAAACCTAATTGACAGCTTGTGGAGTCTTACTGTGTACATTTTGAATGCTCTGTCTTCCAGGTTGGTAGCCATTGGCTATGACTTGCTTTGGGATGTTTTTAAAGTTAAAGTTGAGTTGAAGGGATGAAGCTATCCTTAAACCTGGTGGTGTGTAACTTCAGGCTTCTGTACCTCTTGCCTAATGGGGTGTCACAGTAGCGTAGTGGTTAGCACAACGCTTTACAGTATGGACAACCCAGTTCAATTCCTGCTCTAGGTAGTCTCCAGCCCCTTGGTATGAACATAGAATTCTCCATCTTCCGGTAATTCCCACCCCCCCCCCATCCCTATGTCACTCTGCCCCCTCCCCCAACTGCCTATCACCTCCCTCATGGTTCCATCTCCTTCTACTACCCATTGTGTTTTCCCTTATTCCTTCTTCACCTTTCCTGCCTATCACTTCCCTGCTTCCCCTCCCCAACCCTTTATCTTTCCCCTTACTGGTTTTTCACCTGGAACCTACCAGCCTTCTCCTTCCCACCCTCCCCCCACCTTCTTTATAGGGCCTCTGCAGTCCTGACGAAGGGTTCCGCCCCGAAACGTCGACTCATCGTTTCCACGGTTGCTGCCTGACCTGCTGAGTTCCTCCAGCGTGTTGTGAGTGTTGCTTTGACCCCAGCACCTGCAGAGTATTTTGTGCTTACAATTCCTGCTGCTGTCTATGTACATTCTCTCCATGATTGGTGGGATTCCTCTGGGTGTGCTGGTTTCCTCCCACAGTCCAAAGATGTACCGGCTTTTAGGTTAATTAGTCATTGTAAATTGTCTCATGATTAGGCTCGGGTTTAATCGGGGGTTGCTAGGCAGTGCAGCTCCAAGGACTGGATGGTGCTGTTCTGTATTGTATCTCAATAAATAAATAAAAGGAAGCTGTGAGAAGGTGGCTGGACCTGCATGGTGGGATCTTTGATGATGGATGTTGCTTTCTGGAGGCAGCGCCTCCTGTAATTAATACTGATGGTGAGGTGGTGTGTGCCCGTGATGAGTCCATTACTCTCTGCAGCTTCTCACGTTCTTGCACCTTCAAATTATTCTATCAGACTTGATGCACACAGTCAGGATCCTTTCTTGTGCTATATAAATTCATCCATTTTTTCCTCTCATAGGCTACTGCCAAAATGATGAAAACCATGATGTGAGGTTGCGTATTGAGGCCTTTCGAGTCACAGGCTCTTCGCTAAAGGGAGCGCAGAAGGCCGGGGAGGCATTTTTTGCCATCTACCCACGCACCGACGCACCCAGGATCAATGTGTTGGCGAAGGAGGACGAGGACTTCTACTGCTACAGCAGCATCATGGCATTGCTCAGGGTGCAGGATGACGCACTGTCAATGCACTGTGGGAGGATGGCCTACAAGGTGTGTTTCCATGAGACACGGCCTCCAAGGGATGTCCTGTTGGCCGATTCTACAGACCAAGGCCACATCCAGCCTCTTAGCCCAAGCTTACCACTAGCGACGGTTTGCAAATCAACTCCACCTCCCACTGTGCTGAAGCAACAGATACCATCACCTTCACCCATTCCTGAGGTAGGTGATAAAGGGACCAACGATTCTTTGATTATATTGATTTGAGAGCATTTGCTGATAGTGGAACTTTGGATATTGATAGGTTATAAAAATCCTTTTTGTTTGTTCTAAGTTAGAAGGGCATAATTAGGCCATTTAGGCCCATTGAGTCTGCTCTGCTATTCAATCAGCCTTTTTTCTTTGGAGCGAAGGAGGATGAGAGGTGACTTGATAGGGGCACAGAAGATCATAAAAGGCATAGGTCGAGTGGATAGCCAGGGACCTTTTTTTCTAGGGTGGAAGTGGCATAATCTTAAAGTGATTGGAGGAAAGTATTGGGGAATGTTGGAGGTAATTTTTTTTTACATAAAGAATGATTTGAGTGTGGATCGCCCTGCCGGGGTAGTGGTACAGGCAGGCACATTAGGGACATCCAAGGAGCTTAGATAGGCAAATGAAGGGCTATGTAAGAAGGAACGGCTAGTTTAATCTTTGAGTAGGTTAAAAGGTCGGCACAGCATTGTGGGCTGAAGAGCCTGTATTGTGCTATAATGAGCTATGTTGTAATGGGATGTCCTGTTATTCTGAAAATGTGCCCTTGGACTCTGTCTAATGGAAACATCCTCCCTATGTCCACTTTATCAAGGCCATTATTAAATGATTAGGGCACAAATGTTTATCAGTGTTGCTGTCTGTTTAGTTTGAGTAGGCTGTTTTTAAAATTTTAAGCATGTTCATTAAAAATTGGGTCCTTCTTGGTATTGAAGAAAATTCTCTAATACAGGGGTCCCCAACCTTTCTTGCACTGCGGACCAGTTTCATATTGGCGATATTCTTGCGGACCGGCTGACCCGGGGGGGGGGGTGGGGTGGGTAGGGTTGCCAACGGACAAGAGTAGCAGTCAAATACGTTGTGTTTACCCCGAAAAAGACTACAATGACCATGAAGCCTTGCGCGGGCACCAGTGCGCATGTGTGTACGTGCCGATTTTTTCCCTCTCTGCAAATCGTTTTTAGCAATTCTGTTCAGGGGGAGTGAGTTAATCACAACCGGAATATAGGTGATAAGTGGCTAATACACTCAATTTCGTTTCTAAGAGGGTTTATCTAATGAATTTAATATTAAACACACATTGCATATTTTCTTCGAATATAGCGATAAGTCAATTATCAAGGGAGGACACGGGAGCTTGAAGTAAGTGTTGAACGAACTTCCAGTAGAAGTGGTAGAGGCAGGTTCGATATTATCATTTAAAGGAAAATTGGATAGACATATGGACAGGAAAGGAATGGAGGGTTGTGGGCTGTGTGCAGGTCGGTGGGACTAGGTGAGAGTAGCGTTCGGCACGGACTAGAAGGGCCGAGATGGCCTGTTTCCGTGCTGTAATTGTTATATGGTTATATAAGTCAATAACATCATAACATTTTAAGTAACGTTTGGATATTAAACACACAGCACATATTTTTCCCGTATGAACATATAAAATCATTGCAACACACCAATATCGCTGAATCAGTGGGAGCCCTGGACTTGTTTTCCTGCAACAAGATGGTCCCATTGAGGGGTGATGGGAGACAGCGATACTCGAAGGGGGTTCCTTATGTCCAGTCTATTCTGCAATTTCGTTTTCATTGCATTGATTGCAGAAAACTCCACTTCGCAGAAAAACATTGGAAATGGAAGCAACGTTTTTAGTGCTTTCGTGGCTATCTCAGGATATTTAGCCTTGACTTTGATCCGGAACGCCGGCAGAGATGTTATGTCAAACATACTTTTCAGCCCGCTGTCATTTGCAAGCTCGAGGAGTTGATCTCCTTCCCGCGCTGACATGGATGACGTGCGAGTAATGACCTCGCGTGGGTAATGGCTCAACAGTAGGCGCGACAGGGAATGAGGAAAGGTTTCCTCGCGGCCCGGTAGCACATGCTTTGGGGCCCGGTAACGGTCTGCAGCCCAGTGGTTGGGGACCGATGCTCTAATGAAATTCTTCAACTTCTGATCTTTGGAAACTTCAACTTCACCAGCTCATCTAGATTAGCCTGACACATGTGCACTGCCTTCCAGGTGGCCCCTAGATAATATGGGCGAAGGTGACCTGCATTGCTTCGTAAGGAGCAGAACACATGACATGACTTCTTCAACAATGCAAACAACAGGAATTCTGCAGATGCTTGAAATTCAAGCAACGCACATCAAAGTTGCTGGTGAACGCAGCAGGCCAGGCAGCATCTCTAGGAAGAGGTACAGTCGACGTTTCAGGCCGAGACCCTTTGTCAGAAGAGGGTCTTGGCCCGAAACGTCGACTGTACCTCTTCCTAGAGATGCTGTCTGGCCTGCTGCGTTCACCAGCAACTTTGATGTGTGTTACATGACTTCTTCTGTTCCTTCAGGAAATGGCCTCAGGGTGACTGAGGTCAATCATGCAGGAGGGGCCCAGTCAGACTTTCAGGGTGATACAAAACTGTTCAGGAACTTGATGGTCACCATTGACATGCTGGCCTGAAGGGCTTGTCTTTATGACTTTGACTCTAAGACTCTTTAACAACTGGTTATAATAGACTAGGGGTTCCCTACCTGGGGACCATTGTTACAGACCATTGTTTTCAGGAAAATCCACTTTTAATTGCAATTGCAATTACTTGAGTGAGATCAAATCTGGGGTATTGCAGAATTCATTTGGGATTCAGAAACCATTCGTAAAAATTCAACATCAAGCTTATGTCATACCCAGGGCGTAAATGCCGTAAAAATCAGCAAAATGTGGATGAACATAAATTTTGTCAACTTTAATTCATGATTTATATATAACTTGCATGATAAAATAAAAATATGCATAGTGACATCAGTGCAAGTTGAGAGAATGTAGTGCGAGGTAGAGTTGGGGATTTTCAGGTTGGTTTAAGAACCTGATTGCATGGGGAAGAAGTTGTTGAACCTTGAGGTGTTGTTGAAACTTGAGATGAGGATCCTCAGGCTCCTGTACCTCCTGCTTGATGGCAACAATGAGAATAGGACATGGCTAGAATGTGTAGTGACGCTTGCAGGCCCCAGTACATCCTTGGGTGTGTTGAATTTTAATGCCAATGACATATTTTACTGTATGTTTTGATGTACATGTGATAAGTAAACCTGAATCTGATGGGGATGCTGGTGGGTCCTTAATGATGCATGCCACCTTGCTGAGACATCACCTGTTGTGGATGTCCTTAATGCTGGAGAGAGCTGTATCCATAATGTTAGTAGAAGTGTGATCACTCGAATTGAGTATGACCATAAGACAAAGGAGCAGAAGTCGGCCATTCAACCCATGGAGTCTGCTCAGCCATTTTATCATGAGCTGATCCATTCTCCCATTTAGTCCCACTCCCCTGCCTTCTCACCATAACCTTTGATGCCCTGGCTACTTGGGATACCTATCAATCTCTGCCTTAAATACACCTAATGACTTGACCTCCACTGCCGTATGATGTTCTCCTAAGGGGTTATTACCTTAATGGAGAATGCCTTTGCACCACTTTGTTTAATGTAGGGAGGCTGATGTATGGACATCTACAACGTAGTCCTTGATAGATCAGGGTCAGGGTTCAGTGGGATGGAATGCAAGATGACTGGGGACCCTTCACTGCTGCAGCCTTCCTCCACCTTTGCTGCCATTGCGAAGTGTCATCATCTTCTGGCTCCACTGTTGAGGTTTTGGCTGGATTGCTGTTTGTCTGGAACCTGCCCCTTGACCTTACCGCCGTGGATAACCCACCAGGAGCTAAGCGCCGGATGTCTAAGCTCCAGACGGCATCACTCTCAGGATCGCAGGAACTCTCCAGCACGACGAGGTGATGATGACAAGGGCAGCACGGTAGCGTAGTGGTTATCACAACACTATACAGTACTAGCAAGCCAGATTCAATACCGGCTGCTGTCTGTAAGGAGTTTGTACGTTCTCCCTGCGACCATGTGAGTTTCCTCCTGGTGCTCTAATCTCCTCCCACAATCCAAAGATGTACCGTTTGGTAGGTTAATTGGTCATTGTAAATGGTTCTGTGATTAGGCTAAGGTAAAATTGGGGGTTGCTGGGTGGTGTGGCTCGAAGGGCCGGAAGGGCCCGAAGGGCCCATTCCACGCTGTAAATAAGTAGATACTCAGAGAAGATCCTTAATAGAACTGGCTGAATCCACAACTGTTCTGTAGCTTCCTGCATTCCGTACATTGGAATTCCCATACAAAGCTGTGATGTAGCCAGTCAGAATTCTACAGTGGAGCCATTTGAACTCAAGTGCAAAATTCGTTTTTCACTGGCTTTCTTGTGAGTCCCAATGTATTTTTCACTGTCACACAGATTAAAGAACAGATATTCTTCTTCAAAGAAATGGTTCTTGATAGAGAATTTATTTTTGAACACATTATGGTGTTTTTTTAGTGTAGATTACGTCACCTCTTATGGGTAATGAGCAAAGCTCTGTTCAATACAGGTTGGCACTTCCATTGTATCTTGGATAATGGACTACCTGACTGGCAGACCATAGTTTGTGTGTCAGACATAGCTATAAGCAGCACTGTGGTCCCACAGGAGGCTGTATTGGCTCCCTTCCCAGTATACCTCAGGCTTTAGATACAACATTGAGTCATGTCATCTGCAAAAATTCTCTGATGACTCAGCAATAGTTGGGTGTATAAAGGGAGGATGGGAGGATGAGTACAGGGCCCTGGTGGAGGACTTTGTCAAATGGTGCAAGCTGAATCATCTGCAGCTCAACATCAGTAAGACAAAGGAGATGGTGATGGACTTTAGGAAAGCTAATCCTGCACTGCTCCCTGTTGCTATTGATGATGTGGATGTGGTGAGAACCTACAAGTACCTAGGGGAGCACCTGGATGACAGACTAGAGTGAAGCACCAACACAGAGACTGTGTACAAGAAGGGCCAGAGTCGCCTCTACTTCCTGAGGAGACTGAGGTCCTTTGGAGTATGCAGGTCTCTCCTTCACATGTTCTACCAGTCTGTTGTCACCAGTATAATCTTCTATGCAGTGGTGTGCTGGGGCAATGGCATCAACATGGGTGATGCCAACAGGCTCAATCAACTGATCATAAAGGCTGGTTCTGTTGTAAGAGTCAAACTGGACATACAGGAGGCTGTGGTAGAACAAAGGACCCTACGGAAATTCCTGGCAATTGCGGACAATGTTTCTCACCCTTTGCATGCCACCTTGGCTGAACAGAGAAGCACTTTTAGTAATAGACTAAAACAACTGCACCTCTCTAAAGAACACTATATGATGTCATTCTTACCCTCGGCCATTAGGCTCTATAATGTCAAGCTATAGTTGGGGAAGTGGTGATCCCCTCCTGTTAGAATGTTTGAGGTAACTTATTTTTCTTAATTCTCTTCTAATATTTGTATATCTGTGCATTTGTAATGCTACTGTGACACTGTAATTTCCTTTGATTAATAAAGTATCTATCCATCCATCTATCTCTCTATTGATAGGACTAGACTTGTAATCCATAAACAGTATTTTAGCCCTGGACCAGCACATCTCATAACTGGAACGTGGGTGAATATTGTAGAACACTGGGCCAGGTATTGTTAGTCAGGTTGGTGGTTTATTCTGGGATTTGACCTGCTCTGTTTTTTCCTTCTCTCCTTCAATTCTCTACAGCGGAATAAACCCAAGGAGGGATTGCAACTTGAACCTTTGCTGGAGGCCCCTGAAGAAGGCCCTTCTCCTACCCTAGTGGTAGACCATCTTGCGTATCAGCAGCAGTCCAGTAAACCCAGCTTCCATCTTTCTCCTCTGGAACACATCCCTGCAGGAAGCTTTGGGACACATCCTCGCGCATGTGTGAGTACTGTAGATTGGCTGGGGTTTTGTGGAAATCAAGAGGATTTGGGAGGATAGGTGATTGAGACAGTTAAATTATTTATTTTTATTTAAAGGTACAGCGCGGAATAGGCCTTTCCGGCCCTTCAACTCACGCTGCCCAGCAACTTCCGACGACCCTGTTTTTTTTTTATAATTTATTTTTATTGAATTTCATCATCAAACAAACATTTCCATAAGATGTATTTCAGATACAGTACATATATAATATAATCATATTTGTCACAAATGTCCACATAATATTTATCTGAGGTATACACATATAGAAAAGGAGAGGAAAGAAAGAACAATTGAAAGAAGACAGAGTAGGGAGTGATCTTTTTTTTTAAAAAAACATATTAATTGACTTGTGAGAATAAGATCAGGCCTATGAGATGTTATGTAGTTAAAACCATTTTTTCCAGTATGAATAAAATTGTTCCAGCTTATGACTAACAGATGCTGTTATCTTCTCCATTTTGTAAATGCCCATTGTAATTTCCATCCATACATTTAAGGTTGGGCTGTCCTGTGATAACTATTTCCTGGTAAGGGTCTTTTTACCAGCCACCAGCAGTACATTAATTAAATATTTATCTCTTTTCAACCATTCTTGAGGTATATACCCAAAATATATAGTCTTACTCTCTAAGGGTATTTCACATTTAAAGATGTCTTGTAGGGCATTATGTATCCCACTCCAATAGCCTTTGATAATGGGGCATTCCCAGAAAATATGATAATGGTTTGCATTTTGATTTCCACAATTTCTTCAGCAAACAGGGGTTACTATCATAATGGGATTTCTGAGAGGGTGTAATAAAATATCTTATCAAGTTTTTCCACCTGAACTCCCTCCATTTCTGTGAACTGGTACACTTCCATTGATACCTCCATATTATTGTCCATTCTTCCCCAGATATTATTATCCCTCCTTCCTTCTCCCATTTTGTTTTAACGTATGAAGTCGAATGCGTTTTAAGATTTGACAAACCCTTATATACGCTTGAAATTATTCTACTACCGTTGTCTGAATTATAAGCTTTTCTAAATAGCTCTATCAGATATGTACTTGTCTTGGTTACATTTTTAACCATCCTATTAACATACTGTCATATCTGTAAATATCGGTAAAAGACTTGTTTTTCTAATAAGTGTTTCTCTTTGAGCATTTCAAAACTGAACAGTGTTCCTTCTTTCATTATATTGCAAATAGCTGTTATTCCTTTAGCGGTCCAGTCCCTAAATCTAGCATCCAGTTTATTCGGTGTAAAATCCAAGTCATATGCACACCATTTAAGAATTGCAATGTCTCTCTCTAGTTTATATTCTTTTATAATAGTTTTCCATATTTTAAGAGCCCATTTCACCCATGGATTGTCAATATTATTTATGTAACTCTGTAGGTTGTTATCAGCCAAAATTGCCTGTATGAGGATGGAAAGTATCTTCTCCTCAGTGTTTTTCCATTGATTGTCATATGATGGCCGACAACCTTGTTTTAATCCTACCCCAATCATGGGACAATTTACAATGGCCAATAAACCTGCTCAATACACTTTTGGACCGTGGGTGGAAACCAGGGCACCTGGGGAAAAACCCGTCCATTCCACGGGGAGGATGTACAGAGACACCTTACTGAGGACACTAGGACTGGACTCCGAGCTACGACGCTGTGAGCTGTAATAGCGTCACACTAACTGCTATGCTATCGTAGTACCCGATGATACAGACTTGTTGAGGTTAATCGGGCTTCACCACCTTCAGACTCATAGAAATCATACTGTAGGTATTTATCCATCATTAACGGGGCTAAATTAAAATAAAAAGTTAACATAAACTGGGAATCCCTGTCGGAAGTTGACGACGGCAGTGGGTTGACATGGATAGAATGATGGTAGTGGCACGTAAAGGAATGGTGAAGCAAAGATGAAGACAATCACAACATTAAAAATTGGAATCTGAATGTTACTCAGGATAGAGCTGGTGTTCAGCAAGCTACTTTTATACTATTCCAGTTAGCGCAATTGACCAATCACGTAAGGTCTTATAATCTCCGGAGTTGGTCCTTGACCGCACATATGAAGCCGAGGTCGCTTTGAACATCTCAATAGGAATCTTTGGGGTTGGCAGGTTCGCTGAATGGTTCTATTTCACCATTTGGTTCTGGCCAGTGCTGTATCATTGCATGACCTGTTTTCCGTAGATCTGTAGAAAAAGTTGAGAGGGTATACCTGACTTATCAGCTGTTAAATTACATGAACGCATTCTGTACCGTGAGTCAAGGGGTACTCTAGAACACCCTGGTTGCTAATTTGTGCATCCCCAATAATAGTAAGGTCAGATGAGATTGCCAGATTTCAGATGCATTGTGATGACAAGTGGTCACTGCCTGCACAACTATGGTTCTTCCTGTATTCCAGTGCCTCATCCTTTTTTTTGGTAGAGGAGCCACTTCCAACGGTTGGTCAGGTCTCAGTGCCTCAAGTTAGGGTGCCGTCTACTGCCCCCCAAGAAACTTAAATGATGACTTCTTTTATTTCTAACGCCCCCTTAGGCCATGTAACCATTCTTGCTGGGAATCACTGCTCTAAAGAGTGAGCAGAGTTGGTGAGTTGGACTTGAGATACAGAACAGTGATGATTTAGATTCCAATCTTAATTCAGATGACTTTACTTATTAAATGTACATTGAAACATAACGGCGAAAACCATTAAAATCCAGCACACTCTAAGGGTGTGCTGGGGGCCACTCACAAGTGTTGCTACACGTTCTGGCGCCAATGTTGCTTGCCCTCCATGTTCAGTAGAGGCACAAGCAACAGCAACATTACAACAACAAAACAAGCCCCTTTTATAGCTGAACCCAAAGACAGATCACATCTGGCCTCCAACTCCGGTGCCTGGCCCAGACTCACAGGTCTCTGACCTCTGGATTTTGCCGACCTCTGGTTATTGGCCCAAAGGCTTGCCGACCATGGGACCTTGATCTTCTGGGCCTTGACATCCCGATTTGCAAATGCCTCAATGCAGGAACTTGCTGACAATGGTGTGTGTGTGTGTGTGTGTGTGTGTGTGTGTGTTGGGGGGGGTGGGTTATTGACCATGAGGATCACTGGTCTTCAATTGTGGAGCCCTCACATGGACTCCAATCACCAGCTGCTGCCCCTGACTCTTCACTTACCACCCGTGATCTCTAACTCTCCCTTATCCTTGTGCTTATACCTTGCCCTGTCTCATCACTACCCAAACTGTCCTGAAAAACCTCCCTGTGAACCAAATAAAATACACTCAAGTCTGAGCCACAAACTTGACGAACATTGAATCTTGGCACCATTTTGACTGGGTGGTTGAATTATTTGAACAATGCACTCCATCCACCGCTCTAAATCTTTGACCCATCTATCACCGGCACCCAGTGTCTGCTGTCTGTACCACTGATAAAATGCACTACATGTACTTGCCTAGCATCTGGCGTAGCGGTTAGCGTGATGCTGTTACAGCTTGAGATGTCGGAGTTTAGAGTTCAATTCCGATGTCCTCTGTAAGCAATTTTGTATGTTCCTTTCCATGTGCGTGTTGCTTTCCATTGGGATGCTACAGTTTCCTCCCATATCCAAAGACGTACCAATTAGTAGGCTAATTGGTCATTGTAAATTGCCCTGTGATTAGGCCAGGGTTAAATAGGTGGGTTGCTGGGTGGTGAGGCTCGACGGGCTGGAAGAGCCTGTTCCACATTGTTTCTCTAAATAAAATCACAAAATCGGTGTCCTTTAGACGAAAGGGCAGCAGATGTACTGGAACACTAACCCCCTACACATCCATTGTAAGTCACACACCACCTTGACTTGGAAATGTATATTGTGATTGCTTTACTATTGGTGAAACTAAGTCTTGAAAATCCTTGTGTGGCACTGTGGGAATAACGCACCAGAAGGACTGCTGTGTGTCAAGCAGACGTTTCACTACCATCTTCTTGAGGGCAGCAGGGGATGGGCCACAGATGCTGACTTTTCCAGCAAAGGGCACGTTCCCTGAGAATGAGATAACTTACAGCACAGGAGTCTCGAGGGCCAAATGGCTTCCACCTCAATGGGACGGTTTGGAAATCCTGACAGATTAGTGGAAGTTTCTGACATGCTGTTAATAGATCACAATGACACACATTTGTGGCAGGACATAACAAGCCATAAACCACGGCAATGCAGTTCCTTCAGAAGCTCTTTCTATGAGATACAAGCAGCATGATAAGCATTGACAGGAGCTGAGAAGACAGGATGGTTTAACGAGGTGAAGCATAGGAGAATGAGACATCAAAAATTCTCTTTCGAAACCACTATTGAGCTCAGATGACACCATTTTTTTTTATTGTTCGTCGGTTCTGATCCCAGTGGAGCAGATCTGTCAAATTAAGCCCACTGTCAAATTACTTCAAAAGCACTCAGATGTTTGACGGGGACTTGATATGATGGCTGTTAGAATGCTGGAGAGGACAGGAAAGGCAGTGGGTGACCTGCTTTCCTTTGTTAATTCAGCAAGTGGTCGGATAGAAAAATTAGAGGGGAGTAGTGGAGGATATTTCACTCAACACATAATGGAAATCACTGCTAGCAATGGAAAGGGTGAGCAGCTTCAAGTTCTTGGGGGGGGGGTGTGGGAGGGCAGCGTATTGGAGAATATATCCTAGGACCAGCATGTTGATGCAATCACAGCAAAAGCCCTCTACCTCATTAGGATTTTGCAAGGATGTCACTGAAGCTGCTTATAAGTTTCTATAGGTGTCTGATGGAGAGCATTCTGACTGGTTGCATCACAGCCTCGTATGGAGGCTCCAGTGGACAGGATTATAAGAGACTGAAGAGGGCTGTAGTCTCAGCGTGCTCCATCATGGGCACAACCCTCCCCACCACTAAGTACATCTTCAAGAGGTGGTGTCTCAAGAAGCTGGCACCCATCACTAAAGACCTTCACCATCAAAGGATGATTTGCTTTCATTCCAGTTCTGTGGACTCTGAGCTGGCTAAGGAGGCCAGTGTGAGAACCATGGACCTCAAAGACCATCCGGGGCATGCCCTCTTGCTACTACTGTCAGGAAGGAGCTATGGAAGTCACACTCAATGATTCAGGAATAGCTTCTTCCCGTCTGCCATCAGATTAGATTATGAGGACACTCAGTCCTCATTTATTGTCATTTAGAAATGCATGCATTAAAAAATGATACAACATTCCTCCAGAATGATATCACAAGAAAACACAGGACAAACCTACTGAAAAACTGACAAAACCACATAATTATAACATAGTTACAACAGTGCAAAGCAATAGCATAATTAGATAAAGAGCAGACCATGGGCACGGTAAAAAAAAAGTCTCAAAGTCCCGATGGACTCGTCATCTCACACAGGTGGCAGAAGGGAGAAACTCTCCCTGCCATGAACTTCCAAGCGTTGTAAACTTGTTGATGCAGTACCATTGGAAGCACCCGACCACAGTGGACTCTGAGTCCGTCCGAAAACTTCGAGCCTCCGACCAGCCCCTCCGACACAGCCTCTCCGAGCACCATCCTCTGCTGGAATGTTTTGACCCCGTCCCGGCCGCCGAGCAACAAGCAAAGCCAAGAACTCGGGGCCTTCTCCTCCGGAGATTCTGGACCACACAGTAGCAGCAGCAGCAGTGAAGATTTATGAGCGGTCCATGAGCACTGCCTTGTTGTTCCTTTTTGTTGCACCATTTATTTGTCTTTGTAATTTATAGTAATTTTAATTCTTTGCACTGTACTGATGCCAAATAAGAACTCATGTCATGTCATGTAAGTTAGTGATAATAAACCTGATTCTGATTTTGGTTCCTCAAGTGCCATAACTGTAAGGCTAGTGACTGAGAGCTGAGATGTGGAATCCATTTAGTAGCACTATTATGTGTGGGCTGGCATGAACATGATGGGCTGAATGTTAATGATTTTAAGCGAGCATGCTTTAACTGCTGAGACTCCCACCTGTCAACCCCCAACCCTCTGTTGCTATCTCCACCCTTCCCTTCTCCACCTGTCCCTGTCTACCGATGAACCCCTCCTTGCTTGGATCTACATTTCTGTTGCTTGCCCTAACTCTCCCTCTCTCCTCTTTAGGCTGGCTATCTTCCCTCTGTATTTCCAGTCTCGACTGTCTGTTCCCTTCCATAGATGCTGCCTGACTGCTCAGTTCCTTCAGTAGCTTGTTTTCTGCTTGTGCGGCCATTGGTGTCATTAAGACCATAGCACAATGAGTGGAGACGTCACCCTGTCACTTCAGTCAGCTGGGGTTCAGTCTATTTTTGGCTCCCAGAAGAACCCTAAAAGATCAGAAAATAAACAGATCCAACAAGGGGATCCTTAAACTCCTTGGTTAAAATAAAGGCATTCATTAGCTTTGTGAGACCATGGATCTGCGCCTGGAAAGTCTTCACTCTCCAGGGCACAGGCCTGGGCAAGGTTTTATGGAAGACCAGCAGTTGCCCATGCTGCATGTCTCCCCTCTCCACGACACCAATGTTGTCCAAGGGAAGGGCATTAGGACCCATACAGCTTGGCACCAGTATTGTCGCAGAGCAATGTGTGATTAAGTGCCTTGCTCAAGGACACAACACGTTTCCTCGGCTGGGACTCGAACTCACGACCTTCAGGTAGCTAGTCCAATGCCTTAACCACTTGGCCACATGCCCATACACTCCTTGGTTAATAGTAAGGTTTATGGCATTAAAAAGGTTGGGAACCCATGGATTAGTGTAAAATCCTCTACTTCCACGATGAGGCCACACTCTGGTTGGAGGAGCAACGTATTACTGTATATTCCATCTGGGCAGCCTCCAATGAACATTGATTTCTTAAACTTCTGGTGATTTCCACCCACCTCGCCATTCCCCCATTCCCATTTTCCTCCCTCACATTTCCTTATCTGCCCATCACCTCCCTTTGGTGTTCCTCCCCCTCTTCCCTTTCTTCCAAGGTCTTCTACCCTCTCCTATCAGATTCCCACTTCTCCAGCCGTCTCTTCCGCCAATCAACTTACCAGCTCTTTACTTCACCCCTCCCTCCCAGTTTCACCTATCACCTACAACCTTGTACTTCCTCCCTCCCCCCCCCCCCCCATTTTCTTGCTTTGACCTCATTTTTTTTCTCCAGTCCTGATGAAGGGGCTCGGCCGGAAACTTCGACCGTTTACTCTTTTCCATAGATGCTGCCCAGCCTGCTGAGTTCCTCCAGCATTTTGTGTGTGTTGCTTGTCTCTTTTTGTGTCTTTTTTTTCCTCTCTGTCATCTTGTGTAATTTATATTCCGTGTGCTGTCTGTACCTCTGTGCCTGTGATGCTGCTACCTTGTACCTGTACCTCACTTCACTTGTGCATGTGACAATAAACTCGACTTGACTTGACTTAATTTAAAAATGTGCTTATGTTCAAGAATGAGCAAGGACATTTTCAGGCATTGTGAGCAGCTTGGGGTCCCATATCTAAGAAAGAATGTTCCGACATTTGAGAGGGTCTAGAGGAGGTTCACGAGAATAATCCCAGGAATGAAAGGGTTAACGTATGAGGCATGTTTGATGGCTGTGGGCCTGTACTCACTGGAGTTTAGAAGAATGAGGGGAGATCTCATTGAAACCTATTGAATATTGAAAGGCCCAGACAGAGAGGATGTGGAGAGGATGCTTCCTATAAAGAGAGTGTTGAGGACAAGAGAATAGAGTAGAATAGAAGGGCATCCCTTTAGATCAGAGATGAGGAAGAACTTCTTTAGCCTGAGGGTGGTGAATCTGTGAAGTTTATTGCTACAAACAGCTGTGGAGTCTGTGTCTTTGGGTATATTTAGGGTGGAGATTAGTAGGAGTGTCAAAGGATGTAGGGAGAAGGCAGGAGAATGAGATGGAGAAGGATAATAAATCAGTCATGATCGAATGGGACGCATGGCCTAATTGTGCCCGTATGGTCTTACTCTCTCAGTAAGTGGACTTGTGCAACTTGAGGGCTATTCACATCCGGTCCAGATTTGCTGCCTGACAGGAAAATTCCGTTCAGGGATATGGGTCCTGTCTGTGGTGTTGGGGTTGTGATGTCCGTACTCAGCTGCTAGAGCAGAGAGGGGCAGGGCTGTGAGAAATTAAAAAGAAAAGCCAGTGTTGCAAATACTCAGATAAAAAGAGATGTGAAAACCGCTGGACACTTGCAACAAAGCGAGATAAAATAATTGCAATACCTAAGTGCCTCAGGGCTGAACAATTTTGGCTGAGAACTATCCCCACAAAATCAGGGATCCCTGAGAAACCTGATCAAGGCGTCTGAGTACAATGGAAGGCTTTGGAAACCCACTGACAAGACAGTAATTGTAACACTGACAAGTCTATCTCAAGAAAAATCTGCTTTAAAAAAGCTAGCTGAAGTTGTTCCATTTCATGGTATGTACCCCCAGGGCATTCCCATTGCTCGCTCCTTGACGCATCTACCTATATCACCTTACTGTCGAGAAACATAGATCAGTGCTTGTTAAGAGTTTTAGAATTACACTGAGAAGTCTGTTGCAGACCTCAGGCCTGTTGATCTGCATCAATATTTGCTCTGGTAATGACTTGAATTTAAAATTCTCATCCTCATTTTCAAATCCTTCCCTATGTCATTAACCCACAAACCTCGGGCCCTATGTTCGTAGAATACCTCTTCTGCATTCCTGATTTCTTTCACTGTTACACTCACAGCTATGTATTCAGCACTGGAACATTGAACATAAAACACTACAACACAGTACAGGCCCTTCGGCCTACAATGTTGTGCTGGCCTTCTGACACCTGTGTAATGAGCACCGGAGTGTAGAATGCAGAACACTACAACACAGTACAGGCCCTTCGGCCCACAATGTTGTGTCAACCTTTTGGAAGTTCCTCCCCAATCCCCTCTGCCTCTCACCATTATTTTCTCAAGGGCAATTAAAGATGGACAATAAATATTGCTCTCACTGGAGCAAAGAAAACTCCCCTGTCCTTCCTCGTTCCTCCATTCCAACACCTCTCACGGAGTCCTAACTGGCACTGAGTCCTGTTTACCTTGAACCTCTGCAGCTTTAGCCACATCAGTGATTGATTTCTCAAAGTTTCACCCTTTTCTCCATTTTCTGTAACCATGTCCAGCATATAACTCTCTAAATTTCTTCTCTTCTCATCACTACTGTCTTATGGAATAGATTCCCAACCTCTATGTTAGTTGGTGTTGAAGTATTGTAATATTATGTGATTAGTTTCCTCATATAAGGGGGGAGGGGTGATCAAGTCAAGTCAAATCAATTTATTGTCATTTAACTATATACATGTATACGAGACGTTTCTCTGAACCAGGGTGTAAAGCACAGTAGTACACATAACAGACAATAATTTAAGGAAATAAGGATAGATGAATTATGCATAAATAAACAAAATAAAGTGCAAAAACTAAGTATTGTAATGTATAACACAGATTAACCAGATTGTGGTTGCAGCATCATTTTCTGCTTCTGTGGTGGCTGTAACCCATCTATTACTACCCCGAGGGAGGAGGTCCAGGAGTCTGAACACCCAAACTCAATGTTTAAGGCACAGTTTTTTCGTCCTCGACCGTCAGCTTCCTGAATGAACCCATGAGCACCACCTCGCTACTCCTCTTTTGCTCCATCTACCTACCTACCTGCCTATTTACTTACGTACTTGGAATAAACAGTTGATCAACAGGACTGGAACTGAAGGAGGAAGAAGCCAGAATAAAATTAAAATTATTTTGGCTGTAAATTTTTTTCTGGCTTCTTCTCCCTTCCCTTCCAGTCCTGATGAAGGGTCTTGGCTTGAAACATTGACTGTTTATTCCCCTCCACGGATGCTGCCTGACCTGCTGAGTTCCTTTTGTGTGTTGCTGTGAACTTCCAGCACCTGCTGAATCTCCTGTGTTTATTACTTGCGTATTTACCTATCCGCTTACTTACCCACTTCATTAGCGTACATATTTACAGGTTCTTCCCCTTTGACATCAGATTTCTGACAGTCCATGAACGCGTGAACACCTCTTCGCTATATTACTCTCTTTTTGCATTATTTTGTGTTTATTACTGTAGTAATTTATAGTAACTTTAATATATTTCACTGCACTGCTGCAGCAAAACAATGGGTTTTGCAACACGAGGTATTGCAGATGCTGGAAATCTAGAACATTACACACAATGTGCTGGAAGAGCTGAGCTGGTCAGTCAGAATCTATGGGTGGGAATAAACAGTCGATGTTTCCGGCCAAAACCCTTCAGGACTGGATATGATTTCACAACATGTGTTTTTGATAATAATCCTGATTCTGATGTCATTCTTGAGAGAGTTTCAGGATATTAAAAAAATATTTGGAGATTGGGTTGTAGTCAGTTAAACCAAAGGTCTCTCTAAATCTCGTGAGTTCCAGGTTACCTATAGGCATCTGAGTGCATCTGGGAGAGGGGGTATGTTGCTGATGTTATGCTTAGGGTATTGATCTAAGACCAAGAGTTCAAATCCCACTTAAGCAGCCTAGAACTTAAATTCAACTAAGTGAACTTAAAATAATTTGAGTGAAGACCTTAGAACGCATCACAGGCACCAGTCTACCCAGCAGAAAGGTGCACAAAAGGCAGCGTTCATTGTTAACGACTCTCATTACCCAGGACATGCCTTCTTCTCGTAGTTACCATCAGGAAGGAGATACAGAAGCCTGAAGGCAGTGATTCAGGAACAGCTTCTTCCTCTCTGCCATCTGATTTCTGATTGGACATTGAGCCCATGGACGCTATCTCACTATTAAAAATATTACATTGTGCTGCTGCTGCAGAATCAACAAGTTTCACAGCAAATACTCGTGATGTTGAACCTGATTCTGATAAAGGCCAGCAATATCACAAGTCCACCCCGCTCGTGGACTGTTTGTCCCACTCCCATCCGGGAGGAGAATGTGCAACATCTAGGCTGAGACCTTCAGACTCAAAAACAGTTTCTTTCCTCAAACTATCAGGCTGATCAACACCTCTGTCCATTATCCCACCCCACAACCCTCACCACCAATGCATACACATCAACTAGTGTCACTCTATGTATATACAATCGGTCTATGTGTTTTAACAATTACATGTACATTGTGTTTTATAGGATTGATTTTATGTTTATATTTATTGTATCTTTCTCTGTGCTACTGTGAATGCCCACAAGAAAATGAATCTCAGGGTAGTACATGGTGACGTATACAGTACATACGTCGATAAAACTTTACTTTGAACTTTTTATTGTGTTCTTATTGCTGCATCAGATCTGGAGTAACCATCAATTCATTCTCCTTGCACTTGTTTACTGAAGAATGACAAAAAATCTTGAACCTTGAAACAAAGGTGGAGGTGGGAAACTCTGGATAGCTGTAAAAGTCTCAATGATGTGTTTGAGGGGGAGGGAATCTGCTGTTTTGCCATGACTTCATTGTGACTAAACCCACAGTAACTTTCCTTCGAAATGACCTTATCAAGTGTCTCAATCTGAAAGGCTGGTGTTGACTACCTCTCAGAAAATGAGAGGAAATGAAATATCAGTGAATACAACCACAGATTGGAAAGCTGACGTGCAGTCCTTGTCTGAGGAGAGGGTCGTGTGTTTATTGGAAAGTGTTGATGTGAGATTTGACTTGTGTCTGTTTGTACAATACCTTTCCCTTTTCAATTAAAAATGTGTCCTTGAAATGTTACCTACTGCAAAGCCTGTATTATAGAAATCTGTGTCAGAGATGGGAGAATGCTTGATATTCGTTGAAGCAGGTCTAGTGTGGCTAATTTACTACCTAAGCTGTAATCAATGAGCCTTGAGACAGTCCATTACAAAATAATTGGTTGTATGGACTGGGCTTTTATTTTGCCGCATTCTGACTTTTTTTTTCCTAACAAAAGCTGAAATTGGCTTGTCATGTTTTATTTTTTGTGTTTAATCTGGGATAAGATGCCACGTGGTCATGAGTGGCATTAATTTCCCATTCCTTGCACCAAATGCCTATTTCTGGTGGTTTCTGATTGTAACTAGCGAATGCTTCCCATTGCAGAATCAGAATCAGATTTATTATGATCGACGTATGTCACAAAATTCATTGTTTTGTGCCAGCAGTACAGTGCAGACTTAAAGAATCTCTGTAAGTCACAATTAAAAGTAAATGATTAATGCAAAAGAGAAGTAGCAAGGTAGTGTTCATGGACCATTCAGAAATCTGATGGTGGAGGGGATAAAGCTGTTCTTAAAACATTAAGTGTACGTCTTTAGGCTCCTGTACCTCTTCCCTGATGGTGGTAATGAGAAGAGGACGTGCTGGATGATGATGGAAGGTGCCTTCTGCCCACTGCTCCATAACGTTCACTCCACACTGAGGCCAAGACTGTGGTTTGCTCCGGGCTTCGTGTCTGAGCACTCACATTCACTCTAAAATGCTTACATTGATTGTTTGCACGATTAGTCTTATTTTCTTCTCTGAACATTGGCTGTTTGTTGGTTTTTTTTACGGGTTCTTTTGTGGCTGCCTGTAAGGAGATGAATCTCAAGGTTTGTATGATGTATACATACTTTAATAATGAATATACTTTGAACTTTAAGGCACTACCTTTGGAGGCTTCTGCGATGGTGGTGAGGGTGATGCCCGTGATGGAACTGGTTGAGTCTACGGCTCTCTGCAGCCTCTTTCAATTCCGTGCTTTGGACCCTCCATACACCAGTCGGTCAAACAACCAGTCAGAATGCTCTCTATTGTATGACTGTAGAGATTTCCTAGAGTCTTTGGTGACATATCAAAACTGTTTTCACTGAAATGTACAAGATGGAAACTAAGTCCATGTTGACCACAAACCACCCACTTACACCAATCCTACATTAATTCCATTTTTAAAATTCTCATGTTTTCATGAACCCCACACCACAGAATCTTCCACTTACTGACGGATTGTGCACAAAGAAAGTAACAGCGGTGATAGAAGGGGATCTTGGGGATCCTACATTCCTCAATGGGTGACCACAGGCTGTACGGATTGGAAATAACATCTCCTCATCGCTGACAACCAATGTAGGCACACCTCAAGGGTGCATGCTTAGCCCAGTGCTCTATTCTCTCTACACCCATGACTGTGTGGCTAAGCACAACTTAAACTCCATCTATAAGTTTGCCGAAGACACGCACTATTGTTGGCAGAATTTCAGATGATGACGAGAAGGCATACAGGAGCAAGATAGGTCAGCTGGTTGAGTGACATTGCAGCAACAACCTTGCACTCAACGTGATTAGGACCAAGGAATTCATTGTGGACTTCATGGAGGGGAACTTGAGGGAACACACCAATCCTCACTGAGGGATCAGAAGTGGAAAGGGTGAGCAGTTTCAAGTTCCTGGGTGTCAACATCTCTGAGGATCTATCCTGGGCCCAACATATTGATGCAATTCCAAGGAAGGCATGACGGTGATGACATTTAATTTGGAGTATGAGGAGAATTGGTATATCACCAAAGACACTTGAAAATTTCGACAGATAAACTGTGAAGAGCATTCTAACTGGTTGCATCACTATCTGATTGCCACTCCACAGAATTGGAAAGAGCTGCAGAAAGTTGTAAACTCTGCCGGCTTCATCATGGGCATTTGCCTCACCAGCATCCACAATACCTTCACAAGGTGATGCCTCAAAAAAAGTCTCTAGAGTTTACAGAGAATGGGGTGATAAACAAAAAAAAAACTTCCAGTGAACGGTAGTTCCATGGGTGAAAATGCCTTGTTAATGAGAGAGGCCAGAGGAGAATGGCCAGACTTGTTCAGACTGCCAGGAAGGTGACAGTAACTCGGATAACCATGTGCTACAACAGTGGTATGCAGAAGAACCTTGAAGTGGGTAGACTACAGCAGCAGACAACCATGAACAGGTGCCTCCTGTACCTAATAAAATGGCTACTGAGCGTATATTACTTCCGCCCATGGACTGATGAAGTGCTGTCCGTCAATACTCTGTCTCAGGAATGTACAACCTGCAAGAGCGGAAAAGGGTTCGGTGGTGAAGTCTTGAAAAGAAGCAAATCTGCAAGGGCGTTGGAGAGGTGGTGCGATCTATTGGAGAATTCTTTCAAACAATCAGTACAAGCATAATGCTTATGAATAATCTCTTCAGAAGGCTTCAAACATTCAGAATCAGGTTTAATATCATCAGCATATGTCGTGAAATTTGTTAACTTTATGCCAGCAGTACAATGCAATACATGGAGACAAAGAAAATTCTGAATTTCAGTAAGTATAGATATATTAAATAGTTAAATAAGTAGTGTAAAAATAGGGGAAAAGGTAGTGAGGCAATGTTTTCACAAACAAGAGAAAATCTGCAGATGCTGGAAATCCAAGTGAGGTAATGTTCATGGGTTCAATGTCCATTCTGTAATCACGGTCTGAGGGGAAGAAGCCGGTCCTGAATTGTTGAGTGTGTACCTCCAGACTTCTATACCTCCTTCCTGATGGTAGTAGTGAGAAGAGGGCATGGCCTGTGTGGTGGAGGTCCTTAATGATGGATGTCGCCTTTCTGAGGCAGTGCTCCTTGAAGATGATCTGGATACTATGGAGTCTGGTGTCCATGATGTAGCTCGCTAATTTTACAGCTCTCAGCAGCTTACTTCAATTTCCACCTTTCCACCCTCCCCCCGCCCCCCCATGCCAGACCGTGATGCAGCCATTTAGAATGCTGTCCATGCTACATCTGTAGAAATTCAATATCTGTAGTGAAAGGGAGAAAAGAAAGGGAAAGGTTAATGTTTTAAGTCATTGACATGTGCCGAATAACCTGCATGGGTTATTCTGTCTGTCAACAGATGAAATGCAGACAATTGTAGAGCGAGCTGTATAATGCTGCTATTACCTTCAAGAAGAGTTCACTACTATAAATTAGGTTCAAAGGTTGTTTATAAATCACGAATGGGCTTTTGCTCCTGGTTTTACAATTTTGTACAAAGCAGCATGCAACACCTGTACATTATCTCTAATTATCTGTGTAATTAAGCGTTGTGACAGCTGAAGTGGTGTAAAATTGTTTCAGTTTTATGTCCGGAGAAGACACCAAAACAGTACTTAACCATTGCAGCTATGGAAACAGTGGGGAGACGACACTTGATGTCAAATTGATGTGTAGCTGTAGGGCGAGGACGGAACCCAGTGAGGCATTGCAAGAGCACACGGAGTTGGTGTTCGAAGTAATGGGCGATTTATTAAAAACTAATGTGTGCCAGGAGACCAACCAAAGATGATCTACCTGGACATGGAATTTGGTTCCGTTTTTACATTCTCAGTTGACGAGATTGCCGGTAAAACTTCATTTTGATTACATAATGGCAACAGGAAGGCTTAATTAAGTAGCAAACTAGATCTTGATTACAGAATAAAATGATTATCCACAGGTCTAACAGCAAATGCAATGTTCTTTTATAACAGTGGGTACAGTTTATAACATAATTCCTGAAACTTGGATATCGTTGCTACTGCATCCCACGTCTCTGTTTTAGTCCGCGGTTTCTGTTGACCACATTAGCAAAATCTACGTCCCTATTTCTAGTTATTAACCCTCACTATTCTTACCCCTACGACGGTATACAGGTTTCCCCCGCCATCTGAAGGTAGAGCGTTCTGATGAAATGGTTCGTAAGCCGAAATGTTGTAAAGCGAAGAAGCAATTACCATTTATTTATATGGGAAAATTTAGTGAGCGTTCGCAGACCCAAAAATAACCTACCAAATCATGCCAAATAACACATAAAACCTAAAATAACAGTAACATATAGTAAAAGCAGGAATGACATGATAAATACACAGCCTATATAAAGTAGAAATACTTTTTCACAATCATTGCCAGCACTGTTCTCCGTAGCGAAAATGTCACGCAAGCGCTCTTGGCAGAAAATCTCACGCAAGCGCTGTTGTCAAAAACACTCTCTTCAGTAATCTTTAAGCTATGAAGCTGCCAAATCATACCAAATAACACGTAAAAATACACAGCCGATATAGAGTAGAAATAATGTATGTACAGTGCAGTATCACTTACCGGAATTGGGACAGCGCTGAGCACACTGATGATGGTGTGTTAGGCTGAGTCGTTGCAGGTTGGGGTGGTGCAGTAGCCCCCACCCTCCGGGCTGCCGACCGATACCGATTCGCGAAGCATGCAGGGGTACAGCGGTAGCTGGGAGGCATCCAGCGCATCTTTAAGAAAAAAGCCCAAATAAACAGGCTAATTAATTAGGTGCCGCCCGACACATAATTGTCGGCCCAGATCAGAGGCGATTGCCGATTGCATCGCCTCTGATCTGGGCCAACAATTATGTGTCAGGCGGCACGTAATTAATTAGCATGTTTATTTCGGCTTTTTTCTTAAAGATGTGCTGTGTGTCTCCCGGCTACCGCTGCATTTTCTGCGAATCGGTATCTGTCCGGGGCCTGGCGGTTGGGGTGGTGGGACACTGGGGTGTCATCTCGTCGTTGTCTGTTTCCATTAGGGCAGGCAGGTCATCTTCTCCTATGACTGCCCGCCTCGATGTCGAAGGTCGAGGTTCGTCGTCTGCTGTGGCTGATGTGGAAGGCTTGCTTGACTGCTGAGCCTCGCGTATTTTTCTATCATACAGTTCTTTGTAAGCACTCAAACCATCCTGCAAATATCCCCTAAATCGACGTACCCTTTCAAAATTAAAGTCGTACTTTATCATTGCAGCGAAAACCTCACGCAGTTGCTTCACGTTCATTTCTCTAATGAGTTCGGTTTCGATTGTTATCCTTTCCTCTTCCAATTGTATCAGCTCTTCATCTTATCAGTTTTTGGTCATGGGATGCCAAAACCTCTTCAACAACATATTCGTCAACTTCCACAAGCCAAACTCACGTTGTCCTTACTTCGTTTACCGCGATCAAAAAGCTTAATTATGTCTAGTTTTGTGCTAAGTGTAACACCTTTACGAGTTCTTTCAGGTTTTTCTGACGCCTTAGAACTCATCTTGCTAATGGCTGCTCAATGCAACGTGTTTAAGCAATGCCGTTCCGAATCCGGGGGAGAGTGGCTGCTCGGGGCGCGTGCTGCCTTTTTTCGCGCGCTGATTTTTTTCCATAACAGTGAAAACACCTTCTGTTAGCGAGAACAGGGAACTAATGTAGGTCTTTCATAACAGTGAGGTTTTGTAAAGCGAACGTTCGAAAAGCGGGGGACACCTGTATTAGAGGAATTAAGATCAGTTGTTTGTAGTGCATCTAAGCTCAGACCAGAATATTGCTGGGTGCCTCGGAGGTGCGGAGCGGTGTGGTAGCATAGCGGTTAACATGACGCTATTGCAGCTTGGGGCGTTCTGGAGTTTGGAGTTCAATCCCAGCATCCTCTGTGATTGGGGTAGGGTTAAATCGGGGTTGTTGGGGGTTGCTGGGACGGTGTGGCTTGAAGGGCCACAAGGGTCTACTCCACGCTGTGTCACGAGCCAACCAACTAAATGAATAAAACTATATTCCATCTGCCACTTCTTTGCCCATTGTCCCAATTTCTCTAAGTCTTTCTGTAGAGCTTTGACAGCACAACCTGCCCCTCCATCTATCTTGGTATCATCTGCAAATTTATCCATCAATTCCATTGGTATCATTGACATAAAGCGTGAAATGAAGTGGTTCCAATACTGACCCCTCCCGAAGAGCACTAGTCCGCCCCCCCCCGCCGCCCCCTCTCTTCTTTGTGATTTTTATAAATCCTGCCTCGTCCCTGTGCTGAAGACGCCGCCCCCCCCAGCGGCCTCAATGACTACAGACCGGTGGCATTGACCTCCCACATCATGAAGACCCTGGAGAGACCTGTTCTGGAACTGCTCCGGCCTATGGTCAGGCCACACTTAGATCCCCTCCAGTTCGCCTACCAGCCCCGACTAGGAGTTGAGGATGCCATCGTCTACCTGCTGAACCGTGTCTACGCCCACCTGGACAAGCCAGTGAGCACTGTGAGGGTCATGTTTTTTGACTTCTCCAGTGCGTTCAACACCATCCGCCCTGCTCTGCTGGGGGAGAAGCTGACAGCGATGCAGGTGGATGCTTTCCTGGTGTCATGGATTCTTGATTACCTGACTGGCAGACCACAGTACATGTGCTTGCAACACTGTGTGTCCGACAGAGTGATCAGCAGCACTGGGGCTCCACAGGGGACTGTCTTGTCTCCCTTTCTCTTCACCATTTACACCTCGGACTTCAACTACTGCACAGAGTCTTGTCATCTTCAGAAGTTTTCTGATGACTCTGCCATAGTTGGATGCATCAGCAAGGGAGATGAGGCTGAGTACAGGGCTACTGTAGGAAACTTTGTCACATGGTGTGAGCAGAATTATCTACAGCTTATGGAGAGCTAAGGTACCGGCGACCCCTGTTTCCATCCAGCGGGTCAGTGTGGACATGGTGGAGGATTACATATACCTGGGGATATGAATTGACAATAAACTGGACTGATCAAAGAACACTGAGGCTGTCTACAAGAAGGGTCAGAGCTGTCTCTATTTCCTGAGGAGACTGAGGTCCTTTAACATCTGTCGGACGATGCTGAGGTTGTTCTACGAGTCTGTGGTGACCAGTGCGATCGTGTTTACTGTTGTGTGCTAGGGCAGCAGGCTGAGGGTAGCAGACACCAACAGAATCAACAAACTCATTCGTAAGGCTAGCGATGTTGTGGGGAAGGAACTGGACTCTCTGATGGTGGTGTCTGAAAAGAGGATGCTGTCCAAGTTGCTGCCATCTTGGACAATGTCTCCCATCCACTACATAACGTACTGGGTGGGCACAGGAGTACGTTCAGCCAGAGACTCATTCCACCGAGATGCACCACAGAGCGTCGTAGGAGGTCATTCCTGCCTGTAGCCATGAAACTTTACAACTCCTCCCTGAGCCAATAGGCTGGTCCTGGACATTTCCTGGCATAATTTACATATTACTATTTAACTATTTATGGTTTTATTACTATTTAATTATTTATGATGCAACTGTAATGAAAACCAATTTCCCCCGGGATCAATAAAGTATGACTATGAAATGACCTGGATGAAGAAGTAGCAGGGTGGATTAGTAAGTTTGCTGATGACACAAAGGTTGGGGGTGTTGTGGATAGTCTGGAGGGTTGTCAGAGGCTACAGCGGATATCAATAGCATGCCGAACTGGGCTGAGAAGTGGCAGATGGACTTCAACCCAGAAAAGTATGAAGTGGTTCATTTTGGTAGGTGCAGTTTGAAGACAGAATATAATATAAGTGGTAAGATTCTTGGCAGTGTGGAGGATCTGAGAGACCTTGTGGTCTGTGTCGATCGGGCACTCAAAGCTGCTGTGCAGATTGACAGTGTTGTTAAGAAGGCGTATGGTGTGTTGGCATTCATCAATCATGGGATTGCGTAAGAGCCGAGAGGTAATATTACAGCTATATAAGACCTTGGTCAGACCCCACTTGGAGTACTGTGTTTAGTTCTGGTCACCTCACTACAGGAAGGATGTGGATACTATAGAGAGTGCAGAGGAGATAGGAGAGTGTACCTTATGAGAATAGTTTGAGTGTACTTGGCCTTTTCTCCTTGGAGCGATGGAGGATGAGAGGTGACCTGATAGTGGTGTATAAGATGATGAAAGGCATTGATTGTGTGGATAACCAGAGGCTTTTTCCCAGGGCTGAAATGGCTAACATGAGGGGGCATAGTTTTAAGGTGCTTGGAAATAGGTACTGAGGGGGTGTCAGGGGTAAGTTTTTCACACAGAGACTGGTGGGTGCTGGCAACAGTGGTGGAAGCGGGTACAATAGGGTCCTTTAAGAGTCCCCCACCCCTCTGCCTCTCTCCCCCCTACCCCCTCCACCTCCCTCTCTCCCGCTCCCCCTCTGCCTCCCTCTCTCCCCTACCCCTCCGCCTCCCTCTCCCCTACCCCCTCCGCCTCTCGCCCCCTACCCCCTCCGCCTCCCTCTCCCCTACCCCCTCCGCCTCTCGCCCCCTACCCCCTCCGCCTCCCTCTCCCCCTACCCCCTCCGCCTCCCTCTCCCCCATCCCCCACCTCCCTCTCTCATGTAGTAAGTGAGAGGAAGCTTTTAAAAGAGAAGAAAATGGACAAAAGTTAATAAAAATTGAAAAAAGAATAAAAATTTGTATTAAAAAATCTGAGACCCATTCTTTATCTGTGGGAGTGACAGTGGATAATTTCAATAGTTTCCCATCTATTAGCCTGATGTTTTTAATATAAATCTCCTTATTGTGGAGGACCTTGTGCTATTAAGTGGCAGGTCTATGGTGAAAGTGGTTCAGTAGTATGTTTCATAAGGGAATTGGATAATGAGGTTATTGTCAGTAACAGGACCGGAGATTGTGGGTGTTAGTTAGTGTAACACTGTAGATGTCCAGGACCTTTAATACAGGAAGATGTTGCTTTGTTTGTCTGCTCTGCTCTGCTCTCTGTGTGAAAGGTAGCCTCTAAATGTAGGTATCACTTTAACTTATCAGCTTCAGCCATCAAACTTCCGATGTGTGAGAAAGGAAGTCTGTTCCGAACATTATGCCTGCGCGCTGAACCTTGAACAGCAAGTTGAAAGGGGAGGCAATCTTAGACACATTATCCTTTGCTCCTTTCCTGTACGAACAGAGGCAGAACGGATGAACTCCACGGTGCCGTATTCCTCCCCACATTCAATAAGCAGCACACAGGCGTGTGCTTAGCAGTCACTTAATTCTGCAATTCTAGAAATTTGGCTGGAAATTGCAGGTGCCAAGTATTTTACCTTTGTGTGCTGTGATGAACCATTGGCGACGACATAAAATAAAGCATTAGCATTATTTGTTGCATGTACATTGAAGCATACTGTAAAATGAGTTATTTGTGTCAAATCAAATCTGTGAGGGTGATGCTAGGGCAGCCTGTAAGGTTCCCCACACTGCTGGTGCCAACGTGTTTAATAATTCCAACCTGTACAGTTTTGGAATGTGGAAGGAAACTGGAGCAATTAGAGGAAACCAATGTGATCATGGGTGTTGGGGGGAATGTGCGAACTCCTTACAAGAAGGGATTAAACCCAATCGGTGATCACTGGCACTGTAAAGCAATTGAGTTAACCCAATGGGAGAGACAAAGCCTCATGTATTGTTCTACAGGAAGCGAGTTCTGCGCAGAGCACCCAGCTGCCTTCATGACAGCGTCTTTCACGTTCAGACCCTGTAGATGGACAGACGTGGTACTGCGTCTTACCTTGGATGTTGCTGCACCCATTAGTAAGTCTCAGGAAGGGAATCAAACCCATAGCCTTCTGACTGGAGCAAATAAAGACATAACTGTGCACAGTATCTGTGTAACGTGCTGACAAGGCATATTATAATCCTGGGTCTGCAAAGAAGGGGTTGGCACTCTAAGTGTCTGTGAAATTTTCTCAATGCTTTCATGGTGCATAAAACCTCTTAAAATAACATTCAGAATAATAAGCTGACATATTAAGCACCACACATTAATTTCTTGTGCAGTAATTTTGATCCTAATGTCCCCATAATCCTATTCTGCCAGAATATTTTATTGCACAGTTCTGCAGATGAAATATACTGAGAGATGATCTGGCTGTGTGTCATTGCTCGTGGTAATGGCAATGGGAAAGCAATTCATCTTTAGCCATTTTACAGCGATGACACATTACATTTGTCTTCTCGCAGACTAAGTGATTGTGTTTCTGAATTGACGTTAATAGCATTCTTTAAAAGTGAGGATCTAATTCATTAGTGTTGACAGGAACTGTATGTGGATGAACTGTAGCAGTGTTTGATGAGCTGCTGGTCATGGAGTGTTACGTTTCGTCCATTATTTATTTTTTCATTTATTGAGATACAGAATGGAAAAGGCCCTTCCGGCCCTTTGAACTGCACCGCCCAGCAGCCCCTTGATTTAATCCAAGCCTAAACATGGGACAAACATGAGGAAATCTGCAGATGCTGGAAATTCAGCAACACATGTAAAAAGTGCTGGTGAACGCAGCAGGCCAGGCAGCATCTCTAGGAAGAGGTACAGTCGATGTTTCGGGCCGAGACCCTTCGTCAGGACTAACTGAAAGAAGAGATAGTAAGAGTTTTGAAAATGGGAGGCAGAGGGAGAGATCTGAAATGATAGCAGAAGACAGGAGGGGGAGGGATGGAGTCAAGAGCTGGAAAGTTGATTGGCAAAAGGGATACGAGGCTGGAGAAGGGAGAGGATCATGGGACCGGAGGCCTAGGGGAAAGAAAGGGGGAGGGGAGCCCAGAGGATGGGCAAGGAGTTATAGTGAGAGGGACAGAGGGAGAAAAAAAAAGAAAAAAATAAGGGATGGGGTACGAAGGGAGGTGGGGCATTAATGGAAGTTAGAGAAGTCAATGTTTATGCCATCAGGTTGGAGGCTACCCAGACAGAATATAAGGTGTTGTTCCTCCAACCTGAGTGTGGCTTCATCTTGACAGTAGAGGAGGCAGTGGATAGACATATCAGGATGAGAATGGGACATGGAATTAAAATGTGTGGCCACTGGGAGATCCTGCTTTCTCTGCCGGACATGGGACAATTGGCAATGACCAATTCATCTTACTAACCGGTATGTCTTTGTAACATGGGAGAAACTGGAGCACCCGGAGGAGACCCATGCAGTCACAGGAAATTGAACCCGGGTCGCTGGTACTGTAGAGCCTTGTGCTAATCACTATGCTACTGTGCCCTGCCATACAACATTATACTGTATGTTGGATAGACGATTGAGTAAATTTGAATTGGGATCTCAAAGTTCAAAGTACATTAATTATCAAAGTATGTATGCATTATGGAACCTTGAAATTCATCTCCTTACAGGCAACCACAAAACATGAAGCCCAAAAGAACCATTTTAAAAAAAAAACAACAAACATCCAGTGCGCACAGAGAGAGCGAGAATATAAATCGTGCAAACAATAAAACAAGCAAACTGTATTCAGCCTCCAAGAGGAGCACAAACTTGCCATTAGGTTTGGAGATATGCATGCCTTAATGACCTGGAGAGCTATGTTGGCTGGAGTCACTGCATTATGCTTTGGCTGGTGGTAGGGTCACCCATACCAAACAGGTTAAAGAGCAGAGGTCAGACTAAGTGTGGTCCACCAGTCCTCCAGGTTTGGCGGTTCAGCTCGGGGCTAACAACCCTGACTGGTAAAACAAAACTGTTATGAAAACAGCAATGAAGAATCCTTCTACATCTGAGTGTGACGGTATTCCTGAGTCTCCACCTGGGACCTGTGTGATTGACAGTCGTGAAAACCGAGAGGAAGCTACTGACACGAAGGAGGAAGCCCTGGACACCGCCAGAGATGGAGGGCTTTCATTGCTGCCCTAAACGCCAGCGGCGTAAGGGGCAGTAAGTGAAAAAGTAAACATTCAGAACGGAAGTGAATCCATAGGCACGAAGCCCGGAGCAACTAGAGCAGGCCCACAGCCTGAGCCTCAGCCCTTCACACAGCAGAGCAAATGTCATGGAGCCCACAGACACGAAGCCTTGAGCAACCAGAGCAGGCCCACAGCCTGAGCCTCAGTCTCAGTGCAGCAAAGAGTGGAGCAAAACATCACAGAGCCTGCAGACACAAAGTATGGAGCAGGCCCACAGCCTGAGCCTCAGTTTTTCACACAGCGGACTAACAAAGCAAAAAAAAACAACTCACTGATTGTGATGTTAAAGTCTGTTTCTTTGCCGTATTACCCCGGGTTCTCCAATTTGAGAATTGGCAGCAGAATATCCCCCACCAATGAGAGAAAGAGAGAGAGTGATCAGAGTACAAAGGCCTCTGACAGCTGATCCACTGTTTGTGATGTTCTGTTTTCTCCTGCTACGGTTCAGTTGGCAACACCAGCATGGAATCGCTTGTCCACAGGGCTGCAAGGCCTCAGAACCCTGAGGATTGGGCACACCTTCCAGGCTTTGTCTTTGGGATATCGAAAAACGGTGGGTCGTTGAGCCCTGGAAGTGGGAAGCATCACCGTTAAGAGCGACAGTTTGATCAAGGACTCTGACAGGACCCCATCCACCTTGAAAAGCAAAAATGGAAGCATTGAAGGAAGAAATTAAACTGTTTTCGCAGATGAAGGAAAACCTGCCCCTGACACCATTGTAGCTCCATCCACATGTGTAATTATTAGGAGAGATCGAACAAATGGCAGCACTACCCTCAGAATAAAATCTAGATGGCTTGCCATGGTGGAGTATCTTATCATGTTGGTCAGACGGGAGAGAAGGGTGGGGTTGGGGGAGTGTCAGAATTTTACGCTAGTGTCAGAATTTTTACACTGATGGTCTTATAGAGACATAGAGCAGAGAGACAGGCCAGCTGGTGTAACCTATGCTCTTCCTATTTGCCTGTGTTTAGCCCATATACCCAAACCTTTCCTATCCACATATCTGTCCAACTATCTACCACATCTTCTGGCAGCTTGTTCCCTGTTCTCATCACCCTCTGTGTGAAAAGCTTGCTCCTCAGGTCCCCTTTAAATCTTTCTCCTCTCACCTTAAATGTATGAAGTTTAGTTTTAGACTGCCCTACCTTGGGAAAAAAGATTGTGGCCATCCACGTTATCTATGCTTCTCATGTTTTCATAAACCTTTTTAAGGTCACCCCTCAGCCTCCTTTGCTCCAGGAAATAGTCCCCACCTATCTAGTCTCTCCTTAAAACTTACCCACTACAATCTTCTCTGCACCATCTCCAGATTAATCACATCCTTCCTATAGTGTGGTGAGCGGAAATGCACACAGTAATTCTGTAACAGTATATGCTGAATTCTGTTATTGCTTTTCCCTTTGTACTACCCAGAAACTCATGTCTGGAGTGATCTGTCTGGATTGCACGCTACACAAATTATTCATGTATGTTGGTACATGTGACTCTAATAAACCAATTAGTGATGACCAAGTGTCATTTCAATAACACAAGAGATTCTGCGGATGCTGGAAGTCTAGCGTAACACACAGAATTTATGGAGAGGAATAAGCCGTCGGCGTTTTGGGCTGAGACCCTCCATCAGGACCCCCATCTTTCCACAGATGCTCCCTGCTGCACCTGATGACCCTGTGATCTCTGTCTCAGAGGCCGATGTTAGACTGTCTTTAAAGAGAGTGAACCCTCGCAAGGCGGAAGGTCCCGATGGAGTACCTGGTAAGGCTCTGAAATCCTGTGCCAGCCAACTAGCAGGAGTATTCAAGGACATTTTCAACCTCTCGCCGCTACGGGCAGGAGTTCCCACTTGCTTCAAAAAGGCAACAATTATACCCATGCCTAAGAAGAATAATGTGGGCTGCCTTAATGACTATCACCTGGTAGCACTCACATCGACTGATGAAATGCTTTGAGAGGTTGGTCGTGACTAGGCTGAACTCCTGCCTCAGCAAGGACCTCGACCCCTTGCAATTTGCCTTTTGCCACAATAGGTCAACGGCAGAAGCAATCTCAATGGCTCTCCACATGGCTTTAGACCACCTGAACAACACAAATGGGCTTCCGCAATTCGATCCTCGACTTCCTAACTGGAAGACTACAGTCTGTGTGGATTGGTGATAACATATCCTCCTCGCTGACAATCAACACTGGCGCACCTCAGGGGTGTGTGTTTAGCCCACTGTTCTACTGTCTATATACAGATGACTGTGTGGCTAGGAATAACTCAAGTATCATCTATAAATTTGCTGACTATACAACCATCGTTGGTAGAATCTCAGGTGGTGATGAGAGGGTGTACAGGAGTGAGATATGCCAACTAGTGGAGTGGTGCTGCAGCAACAACCTGGCACTCAACGTCAGTAAGACGAAGTGATTGTGGACTTCAGGAAGGGTAAGACGAAGGAACACATACCAATTCTCATAGAGGGATCAGAAGTGGAGGAAATGAGCAGCTTCAAGTTCCTGGGTGTCAAGATCTCTGAGGATCTAACCTGGTCCCAGCATATTGATGTAGTTATAAAGAAGGCAAGACAGCGGCTATACTTTATTAGGAGTTTGAAGCGATTTGGCATGTCAACAAATACACTCAAAAACTTCTATAGTTGCACCATGGAGAGCATTCTGACAGGCTGCATCACTGTCTGGTATGGAGGGGCTACTGCACAGGACCGAAAGAAGCTGCAGAGAGTTGTATATTTAGTCGGCTCCATCTTGGGTACGAGCCTACAAAGTATCCAAGACATCTTTAGGGAGTGGTGTCTCAGAAAGGCAGCGCCTATTATTAAGGACGTCCAGCACCCAGGGCATGCCCTTTTCTCACTGTTACCATTAGGTAGGAGGTACAGAAGCCTGAAGGCACACACTCAGCGATTCAGGAACAGCTTCTTCCCCTCTGCCATCTGATTCTTAAGTAGACATTGAATCAGTATTTCTGTTTTTGCACATTTTAACAATCTATTCAATATACGTAATTGAGTTACTTGTTTATATATTATCTTTATTATTTTTATTTATTTTTTTCTCTATGTTAGATTATGCATTGCATTGAACAACTGCTGCTAAGTTAACAAATTTCACGTCACATGTCGGTGATAATAAACCTGATTCTGATTCTTCTGGTGAGAGTGTGGAATGAGCTGTCAGTGCAAGTGGTGGATGTGAGCTTGATTTCAACGTTTAAGAGAAGTTTGGATAGGTACAAGGATGGTAGGGGTATGGAGGGCTATGGTCCCGGTGGAGGTCGATGGGAGCAGGCAGTTTAAATGATTTCAGCATGGACTAGATGTGCTGAAGGGCCTGTTTCTGTGCTGTACTTTTCTATGACTCTATGACTCAAATGAGAAGAGGGCATGTCCTGGATGGTGAGGGTCCTTAAGGATGCTGACCGACTGAGGCACCGATGTTTGAAGTTGTCGGAGTGCGGAAGGGTTGTTGCCACTTTCGAGCTGGCTGGATCTGCAGTACTCTGTGGCCTCTTTCGATTCTACGCAGTGGACCCTCCATACCAGGTGATGATGCAACCAGGATGATGACCTAAACTTAGCAAGGAACGTAAGTCAATCCTGTACCCTTCTGAGACTTGAGAACTAGTTTTCAAATCCTTGCTCCTATTATAAAGTTCCTTACTTGGGAGGCTTTGCAAAGTTAAGGCACTATATAAGTGTACCATATGTGGTTGCTTAATCTGGAGGGCCATCATAAACCATTGGACATGAGATACGGGATATGAAGCCTGCCTTAAATAATGTACCAAGCTAATATTTCCTGTGAGAATTTTAGATAAGATTCAAGTTATTGCATCAGTCATTCAGAAGGAGTCTTTAGAATAATGGTTGATTCTGTAGGCTATGAAATTTATTCTGCAAATTGCTTCTGAAATCTCAGTGATAATCTAAACTGGTGCCCTAAAGGGATTATTAGTTCTTTGCATCTCTGACTCTCTGTAGTCTGTAATGAAAGAATCGTGGCTGTCTTGGTAGCACGTTTCAGAAATGAATTTTGTTGCTGCAACTTTAAAGAATAGAAGGGCAATGATATTCATGAAATCTTTTGAGGCAACACTGTTTGCAATCTTTCTCCTTCAAAGACATACAAACTTACACTTTTGTAGTGGCGTACTGCAGACATCAAAAATGAATTATATTTGTGCTATAGTTGTACTTGCAATGTAGAAATGTGGTAGCTGTAATTTCAATCTCTTCTATTATTATCCATTGGACTATCTTAGGCTTGAGGCCCTCGGTTGGTCAGGTCGACAACAGATGTTGCGTCCCGGCTGTCTATTTGATAAGCAAGCCAGGGCAGTACAATAGGGAGAGCAAGCAGTTGCCCATGTAGCAGGCTCCCCCTCTCCATGCAGCTGAAGTTTTCCTTCTCCTGGATGAGCTGCCAACCACAGCTGATGAGCCCCATCTACCCGAACTGACTAGTTTTAAGGTGCCAGCAACCCGCCTTTGCCCCTTCTCCTGACAGTAGAAACAATTCCACCAGGCTTAGTAGCTAAGCAACACGTGGAGGGCAGGAGGCTGAACTTGGTTGTCAGAGACTATTTGAGATGTACGTAATTAGGGGCATTTACTAGGTAGTGGGAGCTTATCCTCACTACCTCGACCCCCCCCCACCCCAGATGATGACATCCTTAAGGAACCACCATCTTAGGCAGTGCCTCAGTATCACAGATGGTTTTGTGTGTTCAGCTATGAGGCCAATGTGGGAACTATGGACTTCCACATTTAGATAGGAGCTGCCCAAATGGAGAGTCGGTAGATAGTATGTGAGGTGGTATGCTCTCCATACCTCTTACAGTGGGTTCCTGATTAAAGAATTCAAGGTAACACACAAAATGCTGGAGGAACTCAACAGGCCTTGCAGCATCTATGGAGCAGAATAGTCAGCATTTCGGGCTGAGATCCTTCATTGTCTCAAAAACATTGACTGTTTATTCCCCTCCGTGTTGCTGCCTACCCTGCTGATTTCCTCCAGCATTTTGTGTGCGTTGCTCTGGATTTCAAACATCTGCAAGAATCTCTTGTGTTGATGAACTCAAGGTTCTCAATGCTATCCTGAATCCTCCCTGTCCAGTTAATTACTTATGGCTAGGGATTCCCAGGAGTTAGACATGGGGATGTTGCGTTTCTTCAGAAGTTTGGAGCACATGATCTACTGTATTAAGTCAGTCACTAAAAAGAGATTGCTATTATAGCAACGTTTATGACCAAAGGAGTGTCATCCTAGAAGATGTATTGAGTCAGATTCCATCTTCCTGAGAACTTGGTCTCATAATATATCATGAGGTTCTCTTTTAATAAATGAATACTACTAGATAGTGGCATCAGCACCAGACTTCTAGGTGAGTGGACCCAGGTTCAAATCCATTCGGCTCCTTGCACCCTTTCCTTCCGTACTGGGTTGAGAGTCAAGCTAGCCATGTGGCCTGGTAAAAACAGACAAAATGCTAAAGAAAAGGTAAAGTTGCCACCTGATGTGCCACTAGGCGCAGAGAGGAATAATAATAAATACCAAGTAATTGAAGTGATCTGGCTACATCAAGGTCTGCTCTGGTATGGAGACACCAATGCCCTTGAATAGAAAAGCCCACAAAAAGTAATGGATACAGTCCAGTCCAAGTGAATTGTGCTGTCACAGGAAAGCAGCAATCATCCTCCCTCCACCATTCAGGCCATGCTGGCTTCTCACTACTGCCAACAGGAAGGAGGTACAGTAGTCTTAGGTCCCATAGCACCAGGTTCAGGAGCAATTAATTTCCCTTAACCGTCAGTGGATAACTTCACTCACCTCAACTCTGAACTGATTCCACAACCTATGGACACAATTTCAAGGACTCTGCAACTCATGTTCTTTATTTATGATTTTTTTTTCCTTTTTCTATTTGCACAATTTGTGTCTTTCGCACATTGGTTGTTCGTCCAGTTTTGTTTGTGAGCACTTTTTCAATGAGTTTATTGTGTTCCTTTGTATTTACTGTGAATGCCTGTAAGAAAATGATTCTCAGGGTATATATGCTGACATATATGTAGATTCATAGTAAAACACTGAAACAGGCCCATTGTCTGTACCGAGCCATTCATATGCCTAGCCCCACTGACCTGCACCTGGACCATAGCCCTCCATACCCCTTCCATCCATGTACATATCCAAATTTCTCTTAAATGCTGAAATCAAACCAGCACCCACCACTTGTCTTGCCAGCTCATTCTGCACTCTCACCACTCTCTGAGTGAAGAGGTTTCCCCTCATGTTCCCCTTAAATTAGGGGTCGCCAACCCATCGATCGCGATCGACCGGTCAATCTTTGAGACTTTCCCGGTAGGTCCCGAAGAAAAATCAAAAATAAATACACAAATACTCTTGTAATGTGAGCATTATAAAAGTAAGTAATACTAATTGGGATAATGGTAATATAGCAATATTTTCGCTAAAAAGCTGTTTGTAAAGACAGATTATTTCCTGGTTGTGGGGGTTTAGTTCTGTTCTTTCTGCCCAGTGCGCACATGTGTAGTTCCCCCACCATGCACCGCATTTTCAGCGTAGCCTGTGCTGCATCAAAGTGACCAATCAGATTAGATAAGAGTACAGACTGTCGCAAACATCAATATACGGCAGTGGTCCCCAACCTCCGGGCCATGAAGCGGGCAGTGGTGCAGCAGTAGTCGGGATGCACACAGCACATCTTTAAGAAAAAAAGCCGAAATAAACAAGCTAATTAATTAGGTGCCGCCCGGCACGTAAATGTCGGCTCAGATCAGAGGTGACGCAATTGGCAATCGCTCGTGATATCCTGATAGCATAGCGGAGGCTCCACGAAAGAAGGTGAAAACATACAAATTCCATCCAGAATGGGAAGAGGAATTTCTGTTTACCTTGGTGCAAGACAAGTGTGTATGTATGTTGTGCCACCAAACACAAGCACTGACTAAAAGAGAGAATCTGGAGTGACACCACAACACCAACCAGCAGGAATTTAAAGGCACCTACCCCCCAAAGAGCGCAATTCGTGCCTGGAAAGTTGAGCTGAAAACAGGGTTGAAGGCCCAGCAATCGTTTTCCACAAAACATGCTGCTCAAAATAAGGCTGCTATTGAAGCATCATTTCGTGTAAGTCACCTTTTGACTGAACACAAGAAACCTTTTACAGATGGCGATTTATTCAAGGAAGCAATGGTCATTACCACAGAGACTGTTTTTAATGACTTTAAAAACAAAAATGGCATCACAACCGCAATACATAATGTACTGCTTGGCCCTGCAACAGTGACAAGGAGGGTAGGGTCACTGTCAGAGCACGTGAATATTTTTTACTACAGTTTGGTGAATCCCTGGATGTAATGCAAACAGCTCAGCTTGTTGTATTTGTCAGAATGGCTTTCCAGGATTTTACAACAAAGGAGGACTTCCTCACTCTTTTGCAATTAAAGGAAAGAATGAGAGGTGAGGATATTTACAATGAGTTTAAAAAAAATATGTCAGTGAAAATGACATCCCCATTCGTAAACTGGTGGCAATTACTACTGATGGGGCTGAGCAATGCGTGGTGTGCGCGTTGGTTTTATACCACTAAAAGTCAGTGCCTACGTTGGGTCAACTTATCTAAGTGAAATTGCATTTTCACAGATGAAAACTATTAAATCTAAGTACAGGAGCTGACTTACTGACGGACACCTCACTAGGGTTGCCAACTTTCTCACTCCCAAATAACGGACAAAAGTAGCAGTCAAATCCCGGGACATTTGTGTTTATTCTGAGAAAGACTACCATGACCATGAAGTCTTGCGCGGGCACCTGTGTGCGCATGTGCGTACGTGCCGATTTTTTTTTTACCCCACGAATCGGTATTGGTTTAATTTTCATTATTTCTACTTTATATAGGCTGTGTATGTATCATATCATTCCTGCTTTTACTATATGTTAGTGTTATTTTAGGTTTTATGTGTTATTGGTATGATTTGATAGGTTTTTTTTGGGTCTGGGAACGCTCAAAACTATTTTCCATATAAATGAATGGTAGTTGCTTCTTCGGCGTAAAGCGTTTCGGCACAAAAGATTTCATAGGAACGTTCTACCTTAGTGGGGGGAATACGGGACAGTTGGCAACCCTACACCTTACAGACTGTCTCAGACTGGCTGTCTGTAGTCATGAGCCAAATTTCAGGGAACTAGCAGAAAGTATTCAGCCCCAGTCATCACACTGAGTGCAACAGTAATTTTTATTCATTTATTTTTCGCGTTGAAATAAAATTAAATAATGAAACTTAGAATTAAAGGTGTGAAGTTTTGTAATATTCTTAAAGAAAGACAGCTATGGCCTGTTTGATATGCTAGTTACAGGGTTTCCTTGTTTGAATTAATTTGAAAGTTTGACAAAAGTATTTTGTGTAATTCAAATACAATTCGCCCAAATAAAAGGCCTCAAATTGGAAGTACAATCTGAGCTGTTTTTTTCTCTAAACGATTTAGTAGGTAGATCTTGCCTTTCACTGAGGTCGAGGTAGGGGATCTTGGGCTTAAAAAGGTTGGTGACCACTACCCTTAAATATTTCTCCTTTCACCCTTAACCCTAGTTGTAGTCTTACCTGACCTCAGTGGAGAAAGCTGCTTGTGTTTAACCTATCTATACCCCTCATCCTCTGTAATCAGTATAAGGTCCATGACCTCACTGCTGCTTTGCCTCACTTCTATAGACTCTCTGTGCATCTCTGAGTAATAGATGCTTTTCCTGAATATTCTCTTGTATTTATTATACTCCTCAAATACCTCATTTGTTCCTACCTGCTATGCATTTCCTCCTTTTTCTTAACCAGGGCCTCAATATCTCTTGAAAACCAAGGTTCTCTAAATCTGTTATCCTTGCCTTTTATTCTGACAGAAACATACGAACTCTGTCATCTCAGAACTTCACTTTTGAAGGCCTTCTACTGACTAAGTACACCTTTGCCAGAAAACAACCTGTCCCAATCCACGCTGTCAGATCCTTTCTGAAACCATGAAAATTGGTCTTTCTCCAATTTAGAATCTCAACCCAAGGACCAGATCTATTCTTTCCCATAATTATCTTCAAACTAATGGTATTATGATCACTAGATGCAAAGTGCTCCCCTACACAAACTTCTGTCACCTGTCCTGTCTCATTCCCTAATAGGAGATTAAATGTCGCACACTCTCTCTAGTTGGGACCCCTATGTACTGATTAGGGAAACTTCCCTGAACACATTTGACAAACTATTTCCCATACAGCCTTCTTACAATTTGGGAGTCCCAGTCAATATGTGGAAAGATTAAAATGACCTACTATCACAACCTTATGTTTCTTACAACTGTCTGCAATCTCTCTAGAAAATTGCTCCTCTAAATCGCGTGGTCTGTTGGTTGATCTATAATATAATCTCATTAACGTGGTTATACCTTTCTCATTTCCTTAGTTCTACCCATAATGCCTCACTGGATGAGCCCTCCAGTCTGTCCTGACTCAGCACTGCCATGGTATTTTCCCTGACTAGTAATGCCACTCCTTCCCCTTTACTCCCTCCTGCCCTATCACATCTAAAACACCAGAACCCCAGAACATTGAGCCACCAGCCCTGCTCCTCTTGCAATCAAGTCTCACTAATGACTACAATGTCATAATTCCACGTGCTGATCCACATCCTAAGCTTATCCGTCTTTCCACAATATCCTTGCGTTAAAATATATGCAGTTCTGTACATTAGTCACCCCATGCTTAACCTTTCAATTCCTGACTAACAATCTCTTTCTCCACATCCACTTCACTATCTGTTCTGTTCTTGCGCTCTGAATCCATCTGCAAGTCTAGTTTAACCCTTTCCCCACATACAGCAGTAGCAAACCTTCCCATTAGGATATTAGTCTCCCTCCATTTCAGGTGCAAACCGTCCTTTCTGTACATGTTCCAAGTTTCCTGGAATGAAGTCCACTGATCCGAAAATCTGAAGTCCTCTTTCCTGTATCATCTCCTTAGCCACGTGTTAAGAGTGTTAAACTGTATGATCTTCCTATTTCTGGCTTCACTAGCACGTGGAAAGGCTAGTAATTCTGAGATCACAACCCTAGAGCTCCTGTCCTTTAACTTAGCACGTAACTCCCTGAACTCACTCTGTTATCCATCTTACCCATGTCACTGATACCGGCATGGACCATCACCTCTAGCTTCTCACCCTCCTACTTAATGCTGTGGACTCGATCTGAGATGTCCCTGACTCTGACCTTTGCATCCGGGAGGCAACATACCATCTAGGTATCTTGTTCTTGTCCACAGAACCTCCTTTCTGTTCTCCTAACCAACAAAGCCCCTATTACTACAGCTTGTCTCTTCTCCCCTCTTCACTTCTGAGCCTCAGAGCTAGACTCAGAGCTAGAAACCAGACAGCAATGGCTTTCCCCTGCTAGGTCATTTCCCCCAACTAGTATCCAAAGCAGTGTATCTGATGTTGAGGGGAACAGACACAGGTGTACTTTGCACTGGCTGTCTGTTCCTTTCTCCCCTCCTGACAGTCACCCTATAACCTGTATTCTGTACCTTGGGTATAACTACCTCCCTGTATTTTCCTTCTAATCCTTCAGCCTCTCGAATTATCTGGAGTTCATCTAGCTCCAGCTCCAACTCCCTAACACAGAGTGTTAGAAACTGCAGTGGGATGCACTTCTTGCAGGTGAAGTCATCAGGGACATTGGAGGTCTCCCTGCCTTCCCACATCCCGCAAGAGGAACTGTCTGGCATCCCATCTGCTCTAAATGTGCAATAACAAATAAATAAATAATAAATAATGGAAAAAATCTATCTGCGGGCTAGCCACTCCTCAACAAAGCCTCAACTCCCCCCTCCAATACTGGCTGACTCACACAATGACCAATCCGGTTAAACCTACCTTAGTTAAAATTGGTCCTTGCCAAATGCCTAATTATGTGCAATGCAATGTCTCCTCGGGATTGTAATGTGCAAAATGTGCTGACTGACCCACTCGCTTCTTTTAAACCCTCTCTCCCTCCAAGCAATCTGGTGTCTCGACTGTGGACTGTGGCACGCAGAAATGTTTGCTAATAAATTTACTTTGAACTTTGTGCATTACTTAATCTTGATTTAAGGACCCTGTCTAATTTTCTCTTTAGCATCAGAGGAGGTAAAATTCCTTGGATTCTTTCCACGATAACAACTACGGCAAATTGCTATATGGTGATGCCTATGGTTTTAAGTGGTGGTAAAGTTAGAGTGGTATCAGAAGGATAGCACTTGAGCAAGGGGAGACACAGGAGACTGCAGATGCTGGAATATGGAGCAAAGAGCAAACTATGGAGGGAAATGGGGAATCAACATTTTGGGATATGACCCTTCATCTCAAAATCAGAATCAGCTTTATTATAGAAACATAGAAACATAGAAAATAGGTGCAGGAGTAGGCCATTCGGCCCTTCGAGCCTGCACCACTATTTATTATGATCATGGCTGATCATCCAACTCAGAACCCCACCCCAGCCTTCCCTCCATACCCCCTGACCCCTGTAGCCACAAGGGCCATATCTAACTCCCTCTTAAACATAGCCAATGAACTGGCCTCAACAGTTTCCCGTGTCAGAGAATTCCACAGATTCACCACTCTCTGTGTGAAGAAGTTTTTCCTAATCTCGGTCCTAAAAGGCTTCCCCTCTATCCTCAAACTGTGACCCCTCGTTCTGGACTTCCCCAACATCGGGAACAATCTTCCTGCATCTAGCCTGTCCAATCCCTTTAGGATCTTATACGTTTCAATCAGATCCCACCTCAATCTTCTAAATTCCAACGAGTACAAGCCCAGTTTATCCAGTCTTTCTTCAAATGAAAGTCCTGCCATCCCAGGAATCAATCTGGTGAACCTTCTTTGTACTCCCTCTATGGCAAAGATGTCTTTCCTCAGGTTAGGGGACCAAAACTGCACACAATACTCCAGGTGTGGTCTCACCAAGGCCTTGTACAACTGCAGTAGTACCTCCCTGCTCCTGTACTCGAATCCTCTCGCTATAAATGCCAGCATACCATTCGCCTTTTTCACCGCCTGCTGTACCTGCATGCCCACTTTCAATGACTGGTGTATAATGACACCCAGGTCTCGTTGCACCTCCCCTTTGCCTAATCGGCCACCATTCAGATAATAATCTGTTTTCCTATTTTTGCCACCAAAGTGGATAACTTCACATTTATCCACATTAAATTGCATCTGCCATGAGTTTGCCCACTCACCCAACTTATCCAAGTCACCCTGCATCCTCTTAGCATCCTCCTCACTGCTAACACTGCCACCCAGCTTCGTGTCATCCGCAAACTTGGAGATGCTGCATTTAATTCCCTCATCCAAGTCATTAATATATATTGTAAACAACTGGGGTCCCAGCACTGAGCCTTGCGGTACCCCACTAGTCACCGCCTGCCATTCTGAAAAGGTCCCGTTTATTCCCACTCTTTGCTTCCTGTCTGCTAACCAATTCTCCACCCACACCAATACCTTACTCCCAATACCGTGTGCTTTAAGTTTGCACACTAATCTCCTGTGTGGGACCTTGTCAAAAGCCTTTTGAAAATCCAAATATAGCACATCCACTGGTTCTCCCCTATCCACTCTACTAGTTACATCCTCAAAAAATTCTATGAGATTCGTCAGACATGATTTTCCTTTCACAAATCCATGCTGACTTTGTCCGATCATTTCACCGCTTTCCAAATGTGCTGTTATCACATCCTTGATAACTGACTCCAGCAGTTTCCCCACCACCGACATTAGGCTAACCGGTCTATAATTCCCCGGTTTCTCTCTCCCTCCTTTTTTAAAAAGTGGGGTTACATTAGCCACCCTCCAATCCTCAGGAACTAGTCCAGAATCTAACGAGTTTTGAAAAATTATCACTAATGCATCCACTATTTCTTGGGCTACTTCCTTAAGCACTCTGGGATGCAGACATATGTCATGAAATTTGTCGTTTTGTGTGTGCTGTACAGGGCAATACACAAAATAACTATATAACTATAAATTCCAATAACATATAAAGTCCAAGTGGCAGAGGAGCAGAATTAGGCCATTTTGTCCATCGAGTCTGCATATATAGCATATCTACACACACACACACACACACACACACACACACACACACACACACCAATTAAATAAGTACGGCAAATAGAGAGCAAAAATAATCTACAGAAAAATTGTTGCAGGAAAGAGCAGCATCCATCATCATGGACCCCCACCACCCAGAGAGTACTCTCTTTTTGCTGCTGCCATCAGGAAGAAGGTGCAGGAACCTCAGGACTTGCACCACCAGGTTCAGAAACAGTTATTATCCCTCAACCATCAGAGGCTTGAACCAGAGAGGATAACTTCACTCAACTTCCCTTGTCCCATCACTGAACAGTTTCCACAACCTATGGGCTCACTTCCAAGGACTCTTCATTGCATGTTCTTGTTGTTTATTGCTTATTTATTTATCATTATTATTTCTTTATTTTTCTTTTGTATTTACAGTTTGTCTTTTTCACACTGGTTGTCTGCCTATTGGGTGTGGTCTTTCATTAATTCTATTATGGTTTTTGGATGTTCAATTCAATAGGTACGCTTAATGTCAGAGAAATGTATACAATGTACAACATCCTGAAATTCTTTTCCTTGCAAACATCCACGAAAACAGAGGAGTGCCCCAAAGAATGAATGACAGTTAAATGTTAGAACCCCAAAGCCCCCCCAGCTCCCCTCCTCCACACACAAGCAGCAAAGTGATGACTCCCCCTCCCCCACCAGCAAAAAGCATCTGCTCCCTCCACTGAACACTCAAGCGTGCAGCAAAGCATCAATAAAGACACAGACTTGCAGTACCCCAAAGACTACTCGTTCACCCGGTAATTTGACTTACCACAGGCTCGCTCTCTCCCTAATAAGGGAAAAAGAGGTGTCCCATTTCACAGTGTGAGGGGAGACATAACAAAAACAACTTGCCGATTTATGGTGTTAAGAGTCTATTGCGTCGCTTTTTCCGAGCTCTGTGCCCAATGAACTTGGGTCTCTGGTCAGCCAGTCAACAGCCAGCTCACTGCTTTCGATCTTCCGTGTATTCCCACGACACGTCAGGCGGTGGCACCAGCCTCGAATCCACTTGCATCCAGGGCCATGAAAATCCGGCACCCTGAAAGCGTGTTAGTCTTCCAGGCCATGTCCTTGGCATATCAAAAAGTGGCCGGTTGTGAGGCCTTGAGAGTGGGTCCCATTTCCGCAAAGAACCAAAGCCAGCATGTAACTCCAGGTTAGGGTGTTCAAAAGCCCCCTGAAAAGGAAGAAAAAGAGATATTAAAGATAGAAATAGAGCTGTTTCCAACGATGCAAGCAAAGGAGTTGCCGTTAGGCGCTATCATCCTAAATTCCACCCTCTGATTTACTTCGAGTATGCCCATAAAAAAGTGAATTTCAGGGTTGTGTATGGTGACATATATGTACTTTGATTAAAAAAAAATTTAATTTGAACTTTGAGATGCTAAGTTTCTCAAGCATTTTGTGTGTTGCACAGAATTTCCGGCATCTACAGAATTTCTTGTGTTTAGTTGAAGAAGAATCACCCTGTGGAAGATTGATTTCTCTTTGCAAGACTGACATCAAAACAAGACAAACAGAGCAAAGGATCTGCCTCACATCTGCAGTGGCATCAGATCAATCATGATCTCAGGTGGTGTCTGTGTGGAGTTTGCCCATTATCCCTGAATGTGTACGTTTCCTCTGGGTGCTCCAGTTTACTGCCACCCAAAGACTGAAAATTTGGCTGAGTGGTGTCATAACAACAACCTCTCACACAGTGTCAGCAAGACCAAGGAACTGATTGTAGTCTTCAGGAGAGGAAAACAGGTCCATGAGCTAGCCCTCATCAGAGGGTCAGAGGTGGAGAGGGTTAGCAACTTTAAATTGCCCGGTTTTATTATGTTAGAGGACCTGTCCTGGACCCAGCATGTAAGTGTAATTACAATGAAGGCACAGCAGCACCTCTACTTCCTTAGGAGTCTGTCGGATTTGACATGACATATAAAACTTCGACAAACTTCTGTTGATGTATAGTGGAGATGGTATTCACTGGCTGCATTATGGCTGGGTATGGAAACACCAATGCCTTTGAACTGAAAGTTCAACAAAAAGTAGTGGATTCAGCCCAGTACATTGTGGGTAAAGCCCTCCCAACCATTGAGCTCATCTACATGAAATAGTAGGAAAGCAGCATCCATCATCAGAGATCCTCACCGCCCAGGCCGTACTCTTTTCTCGCTGCTGAAATCAGGAAGGAGGTACAAGAGCCTCAGGACTTGCACCACCAGGTTCAAGAACAGGTCAGGCAGCATCTCCAGGAAGAGGTACAGTCGACGTTTCAGGCCGAGACCCTTCGTCAGGACTAACTGAAAGAAAAGCTAGTAAGAGATTTGAAAGTGGGAGGGGGAGGGGGAGATCCAAAATGATAGGAGAAGACAGGAGGGGGAGGGATGGAACCAAGAGCTGGACAGGTGATTGGCAAAAGGGATATGAGAGGATCATGGGACAGGAGGCCCAGGGAGAAGGAAAAGGGGGAGGGGGGGAAAAGCCCAGAGGATGGGCAAGGGGTATAGTGAGAGGGACAGAGGGAGAAAAAGGAGAGTGAGAGAAAGAAAGTGTGTATATAAATAATGGATAGGGTACGAGGGGGAGGTGGGGCATTAGCAGAAATTAGAGAAGTCAATGTTCATGCCATCAGGTTGGAGGCTACCCAGATGGAATATAAGGTGTTGTTCCTGTAACCTGAGTGTGGCTTCATCTTTACAGTAGAGGAGGCCGTGGATAGACGTGTCAGAATGGGAATGGGATGTGGAATTAAAATGTGTGGCCACTGGGAGATCCTGCTTTCTCTGGCAGACAGAGTGTAGGTGTTCAGCAAAGCGATCTACCAGTCTGCGTCGGGTCTCGCCAATATATAGAAGGCCATATCGGGAGCACCGGACGCAGTATATCACCCCAGCCGACTCACAGGTGAAGTGTCGCCTCACCTGGAAGGACTGTCTGGGGATTCGTCCATTCGTCCCCCCCATCCCTCCCCACTGATCTCCCTCCTGGCACTTATCCTTGTAAGCGGAACAAGTGCTACACATGCCCTTACGGGAGATGTCCTCCTTTTTTAAAGAAAGGGGCTTCCCTTCCTCCACCATCAACTCTGCTCTCAAACGCATCTCCCCCATTTCACGCACATCTGCTGTCACTCCATCCTCCCGTCACCCCACTAGGAATAGGGTTCCCCTGGTCCTCGCCTACCACCCCACCAGCCTCCGGGTCCAACATATTATTCTCCGTAACTTCCACCACCTCCAACAGGATCCCACCACTAAGCACATCTTTCCCTCCCCCCCCCCCGGCTTTCCGCAGGGATCGCTCCCTACGCGACTCCCTTGTCCATTCGTCCCCCCCATCCCTCCCCACTGATCTCCCTCCTGGCACTTATCCTTATAAGCGGAACAAGTGCTACATATACCCTTATACTTCCTCCCTGACCACCATTCAGGGCCCCAGACAGTCCTTCCAGGTGAGGCGACACTTTACCTGTGAGTCGGCTGGGGTGATATACTGCGTCCGGTGCTCCCAATGTGGCCTTCTATATATTGGCGAGACCCGACGCAGACTGGGAGATTGCTTTGCTGAACACCTACGCTCTGTCCGCCAGAGAAAGCAGGATCTCCCAGTGGCCACACATTTTAATTTCACATCCCATTCCCATTCTGACATGTCTATCCACGGCCTCCTCTACCGTAAAGATGAAGCCACACTCAAATTGGAGGAACAACACCTTATATTCCGTCTGGGTAGCCTCCAACCTGATGGTATGAACATTGACTTCTCTAATTTCTGCTAATGCCCCACCTCCCCCTCGTACCCCATCCGTTATTTATGTACACACATTCTTTCTCTCTCTCCTTTTTCTCCCTCTGTCCCTCTGACTATACCCCTTGCCCATTCTCTGGGCTTTTTCCCCCCTCCCCCTTTTCCTTCTTCCCGGACCTCCTGTCCCATGATCCTCTCGTATCCCCTTTTGCCTATCAACTGTCCAGCTCTTGGCTCCATCCCTCCCCCTCCTGTCTTCTCCTATCATTTTGGATCTCCCCCTCCCCCTCCCACTTTCAAATCTCTTACTAGCTTTTCTTTCAGTTAGTCCTGACGAACGGTCTTGGCCTGAAACGTTGACTGTACCTCTTCCTAGAGATGCTGCCTGGCCTGCTGTGTTCACCAGCAACTTTGATGTGTGTTGCTTGAATTTCCAGCATCTGCAGAATTCCTCGTGTTTGAGGTTCAAGAACAGTTGCTACCGCTCAACTATCAGGCTCCAGAACAAAAGAGGATAATTACACTTACTTGCTCATCCATTGAGATGTTTCCACAGCCAATGATTTAACTTTAAGGATTCTTTGTCTTGTTATTTCATGTTCTGGTTATTTATTGCTATTTATTTATATTTGCATTAGTACAGTTTGTTGTTTTCAGCACTCTGGTTGATCTTTCATTTATCCTGTTATAGTTACTATGTTATAGGATTTGCCGAGTATGCCTGCAGGAAAATGAATGTGGTGACATATATGTACTTTGCTAGTAACATTTACTTTGAACTTCTGAACTTTGAAGATATGCAGATTGAAATATTGGTTGCTGTAGGTGAATGTTAGAATCTGGTGGGGAAGTGGAAGTTTATGAAATGTGAGGAAAATAAAATAAGATTAATTGAGAAGGATAGTGAATGGTTGGTGTGGACCCAGTAGACCAAAAGTCCTCTTTCTGTGTTGTAGAACTTATCGATTCTAACATAACATCCATGCTTTTACTGGCTGACAACAAATGAAGTAGGGCCACACTGTGTAATTCCTCTCATATAAACACTTTTAGTCTGAAGTAATTCCTGAAGAATAAATCAATTATTTGGACTGGCTTCACCATGTGGAGATTAGTGTCCTGTGCTTTGTCTTGTCATTGAGAGAGCAATATTTATTCTTAGGTCTCAGAAGTAGGTTGCTTTTCTTTCCACATTTATGTTGGGTCACATCTCTTCCCCTAGACTGGTGTGTAATTAGATTTAGCCACAGTACTGTTACCATGGGATCAGGCTGTGCAAGCGTCACTACATTGTGTCGATAAAGAGGACGTAGACCCCCTCATCACAGAGGCTCAACAATGACTGCATTAGTATGTGCTTGTACAGATATGTAACAACACATGTCACACACCATTGTCAAAGGCAACCAGCTACCAGAATGAAGGAGTTAATTTCCAGTCCTGCTATTCTGCACGAAATAAAGGCTTGAATTTCTCACAAGCACCTTTGCTGTGTCCAATGCAAAAGGGAGAATCTCCTGGTGGCTACCCTATTCAATTCTACTTCCCATTCCCATTCTGATAAGTTTGTCCATGGCTGCCCCTACTGCCACGCTGAGGCTGAACTCAGGTTGGAGGAGCAATGTCTCATATTCTGTACGGGTAGCCTCCAACTTGATGGCATGAACTTCGACTTCTCTCAGTTCTCACCCTTCCCGCTTCTCTTTTTCCATTTCTCATTCTGGTTACTGTTATGTTTTATAACTCCAGAAACTAATCAAGAAAAACACAAGATCTATGATACATGTCTACTTAGTTTTTTAGTGATGCGCTCACATATAACGTGGTGGCATAACGTATGCCATTCATGTACTTTTACATATAACCCATAATGAATAATGTAAGCTAACAAAGAATGCTTAATCAAACAATATATCTATAATATTATCCAAATATCACTTAGATATTAAGTACACTAATTACTCCCTCTGCCCTTCTCTTCTCCTCACCTGCCCATCACCTCCCGCTGCCTTCCACCTCCTTCCCTTTCTTCCATGTCCTCTCGTATTTGATTACTTCCTCTTTCATTCTTTACCTCTTCCATCTATCACTTCCCAGCTACTTCATTCCCCCCTCTCCCACTCACCAAACACCCCCCCACCTGGTCCCACCTATCACCTGCCAGTTTGTACTCCTTCCACTCCCCCCACCTTCTTATTCTGGCTTCTTCCCCCATCTTTTCTAGTCCTAATGAAGAGTCTTGGCCTGAAACATAGACAGTTTATTTCCCTCTGTAGATTCCACCTTCTCCTAAAGGACCACAGCTTTGTCATTGGGTTTAGAGGCTTGCGTGCCTCAATGACCTGGAGAGCTGTGTCGGCTGGAGTCAAGGCTTTATGCTTTGGCTCTTGGCAGGGTCACCCATGCCAAACAGGTCAAAGGATAGAGGTCAGACTAAGAGTGGTCTCCTGGTCCTCCAGGTTCAGGGGTTTGGCTCGGGGCTAACAACCCTGACTGGTAAAACAAAATTGTTACAGAAACAGCAATGAAGAATCCTTCTACATCTGAGTGCGACAGTATACCTGAGTCTCCACCCGGGACTTGCATGACTGACAGTAATGTAAATGAAGAGCAAGCTACTGACATGGTGAAGGAAGCTCTGAACACCGCCAGAGATGGAGGACCTTCATTGCTGCCCTAAGCACTAGTGGTGTAATGGGCAGTAAGTATTGATGCCACCTGATCTGCTGAGTTCCTCCACTAGTTTTGTTTGTTGCTCAAGATTTCCAGCACTTGCTGAATCTCTTGTGTATTTGAATTTCTTTTGCATTTGTCAAACCCACAAAGGACTGAAAACAGAATGACCTGCCTTTATGTTGCACACTATATGACTGTCAAAATTAATTTAATGTAATTTATTTATTTATTTATTGAGATACAGCGTGGAAGAGGCCCTTCTGGCCCTTTGAGCTATGCTGCCCAGAAATCCCCTGATTTAATCCTTGCCAATTCACGGGGCAATTTACAATGACCAATTAACCTACCAACCAGTACCTCTTTGAAAAATGGGAGGAAACTGGAGCAGTCGGAAGAAATCCATGCGATCACTGGGAGAATGTTATGACCAATTAACCTACCAACCAGTTGGTCTTCGAACTATGGGAGGAAACTGGAGCATCAGGAAGAAATCCACATGGTCGAGGGGAGAATGTTCAAACTCATATGGGCAGCGGCGGGAATCGAACCTGGGTCACCTGCACAGTAAAGTGTTGAGCTAACCACTGCGCTGCAGTGCCATCTCGTGGTAATATAGGAAGCACTGGAGACTATCTGTGTGCAATGATCTCACACAAGCTATGTTGAGTTGTGTAAAGAAGACTCTTTATGGTGACACTGATGGAGTGATTGGGTGTCACTGTAGTACATTTCTCAACTGTATTGACCCAGGCTTGATCCTGGCCTCTGGTGAGATTATTTGGGAATTTCCATGTTCTTCCTGTGATTGTGTGGGTTTTTTCCAGGTTCCCTGGTCTCTTCCCACATCCTGTGATTGTGTGGGTTTTTTCCAGGTTCCCTGGTCTCCTCCCGCATCCTGTGATTATGTGTGTTTTTTCCGTGTCCCTGAGTTTTCTTCCGCATCCCACAGCCTCCCACACAGAGATGGGCCAGTTAATTGTTCACAGTGAAATTGACCTCAGCGTGTCAGTGAGTGGTCCAATTTGGCCAGACTGATGAGAATCTGGGAAGAGTGAGATGGGATTTTTTTTTTTATCTTTTGTAACTTCAAACCATTAAACTAATTAAAGGAAGATGTGGGGAGTGTAAAATATGGGTGTAACTTCGTCTTTACTTGAAGCAAAGTGCGCACATATCGCGTAACATGATGACATATGCAATTAACATACTTTTACATACACCTCATTAATTATTTCAATTAAGAATACTTAAACTATATATATATATATATATATATATATATACACAAGATTACTGAAATATTGAAATATTAAATACACAACACTCCTCCCTGCTTAGCTATAAACTCCAACTCAATGTAGAAAGCATCTCAATGATGTACGCAGTATATTATATAATATGACTACTATATACAGACATTCACAACATAGTAAATTTTAAATTGTCCCTTTCACGCTTAAACATTTAATTGCTGTGGAGGGTTTCTTTCTTTTGTGGGATAAAGTTTTCCCTGACATGGATGATCACTCTGCTTGGTAGTGTCAGGTTCTGCGACCTCCTTTGTAGTGGTTACAGGAGATGATTCCGAAACTGTAGGAAGTGGCTCTGATCGCGGTAGCCAACTTTCATCTCTATAAATTGACTCTGCGCTCTTCAAATGATTGATGTGTTGTCTCCAGATGATATCAGGTTTAATCTCCACTGTGTACGAGAGTGGTCGAGTTCTGTTCTTAATCTGTCTAAGTACTCACTTCTGATCATCTTTGCAGACAGTCGCCCGAACTGCTTGTCCAGAAGTGAAACATCAAACCTCCTTGTTTGAGGAGCCTTCAATTTGTTTCAGGTATTTGTCCTGCATCCTCCTTCTGAGATTGGGTTTGAGGAGATCCAAGTGTGAACGCAGGAGACAACCCAGGAACAGTATAGCTGGTGACTTGTTGGTTGTGGAGTGTGTTGCATTAGGATAGACAAGGAGGAAATTGGTGAGCTTCTGGTTCAGTGTTCATGTAATGTGTTCTGCTGACATTGCTCACAGTGGACAAACCTTTCCGCCAAGCCATTTGTAACTGGGTGGTACGGTGCAGATGTAATAAGTCTTATTCCATTCATTTTTAGGAATGACTGAAACTGTACTGCCATAAATTGTGGTCCATTGTCACTGACTTAAGTGCTCTGGAACATCAGCCCTTGCGAAGAGACTTCTCAATAGATCAACAGAATGTGAGGCTGTAGTGGAGGCTACTGGGAACATTTTTGGCAACTTTGTAGCTGAATCCACTGCTACCAAGAAATTTGTGCCTGTGAAAGGTTGGCAAAATCCCCATGAATCCTCTGCAGGGCAATGCAGGTCATTCCCAGGGATGGAGAGGTGCTGCTCTTGGCATCTTCTGAACATGGTGGCATCCCATACAGTGTACGGCAAGCTGCTCGATCTGCTGATCTATCCCAGGTCACCAGGCAAAGCTTCAAGCCAACACTTGCATTTTAACATTACCTAGATGACTGGTGTGTAGCTTCTGCAACACTTCAGCTCTCAGCTTGGATGGTACAACAACTCTCGATTCCCACAAAAGACAACCCCCTGTCAAGGACAAGTTCATCCTGGTGCAGGTAACAATGGGGGAGCTGAGATTTTTGTTGCACATTTCTGCTGTTTGGGTGGTCACGTACTGTTGAAGTCAGAAGTTTATATATACCTTAGCGAAATACTTTTAAACTCAGTTTTTCACAATTCTTGACATTTAATCCTAGAAAACATGCCCCGTCTTAGGTCAGTTTGGATCACTACTTTATTTTAAGAATGTGAAATGTCAGAATAATAGTAGAGAGAATGATTTATTTCAGCTTTTATTTCTTTCACCACATTCCCAGTGGGTTAGAAGCTTACATACACTTTGTCAGAAGGGTCAGAAAAAAATTGTGGACCTCCACAAGTCTGGTTCATCCTTGGGAGAACTTTCAAACGCCTGAAGGTACCACGTTCATCTGTACAAACAATAGCACGCAAGTATTAACACCATGGGACCATGCAGCCGTCATATCGCTCAGGAAGGAGACGCATTCTGTCTCCTAGAGATGAACGTACTTTGGCATGAAAAGTGCAAATTTAGATTATGAGAACACTCAGTCCTCTTTTATTGTCATGTAGAAATGCATAACATGCATCAAGAAATGATACAATGTTCCTCTGGAGTGACATCACAGAAAGCAGGACAAACCAAAGACTAACACTGACAGAACCACATAATTATAACATATAGTTACAGCAGTGCAAAGCAATACCATAATTTGATAAAGAACAGACCATGGGCACAGTAAAAAAAAAAGCCTCAAAGTCCCCAAGTCGATCGACTCCCGAGTCCCCATAGCAGGCGGCAAAGGGAGAAACTCCCTGCCATAAACCTCCAGGCACCGTCAACTTGCCGATGCCTTGGAAGCAGCCAACCACAGCCGACACTGAATCCGTCCATTCGAAAACTTCGAGCCTCCGACCAGCCCCTCCGATACAGCCCCCCGAGCACCATCCTCTGCCAAGCGCCTTCGATCTCGCCCCGGCCGTTGAAACAAGCAAAGCTGAGGATTTGGGGCCTTCTCCTCCAGATATTCTGGACCACACAGTAGCAGCGGCAGCGAAGCAGGCATTTCAGAAGTTTCTCCAGATGTTCTTCCGTGCTGTCACATCTGTCTCCATCAAATCAGAATTGTGCACGGTACCCTACTTGACAGATTACAGATGTCATTCACCAGAGAGGCCGCGCGCACTGCCATTGTGCCACCATCTTCTCCTCCTCATTGTCCCAGAACAACAGCAAAGGACCTTGTGAAGATGCTGGAGGAAACAGGTAGACAAGTATCTATATCCACA